>NC_062576.1:37273558-37574058 GCF_022837055.1 Prionailurus viverrinus
AGTTGGCACCTGCCCCTGAAGTCAAGCACTCCAAAGAGAGAAGGGCAGCTACATACGAGGCAGCAAAAGGGAAGGGATGCACGAAGGAAGCAATCAGGAGGCAGTCACCTCAAGCCCAACACACAGCTCCAGTAACCCCCAACTTCACACAAGCGAGCTCAGGATGCACAGGATGGGGCCGAGAACGGCCTGGGAGGAGGACTACCATTCACTCTTTTTTTTTTTTTTTTAACATTTATTTATTTTGATAGAGAGAGAGGGCATGAATGAGGGAGAGGGAGAAAGAGAATTCCAAGCAGGCTCCATGCTCAACACAGAGACTGACGTGGGACTCGATCCCATGACCTTGAGATCACAACCTGAGCAGAAATAAAGAGCTGGATGCTTAACTAATTGAGTCACTCAGGTGCCCCCATTCACTCTTGCCTTAAGAAAGGATAGGGGTGATGGATGCCAACCACCTATGTGCCAGGTACATTATACTTCATAATCCACCAATCCTTGCAGTTAGCCTGTAACTTGGAAGTCTTTTGCATATGAGATAACTGAGCCAGGAAAACAAGACCCACAATCTATCGAAACTCCTACAGCTAGGAAGTGGTAGGCATTTAGGTTCCAGTCTGTCTGATTCCAAATTCCACATTCTTGCCTTCGTACATCCCTGAAAGGGACACAGTGCACCTCCCACATAGGTGAGTGTCTGCACCCACCAGTCCCAGCTAAGTTTCTACATATGGGTGGCTGAGTGGGAGGGCCTAGAGCAGGTCAAAATCGTACAGTCTTGGCAAAGTAAAAAAAGGTTACACAAATACGATCTTGTCATGACTCCTTGTCACTCATTGCTGAGTGAAGACTCTGCTGAAAAGTAAGATCAACTATTCTTAGCCTCCTGTAACATGCAGGTCTCTCCATTGTTCCCACTATGCCACAGAGGTAGGAAGGCCAGTAGGTAAGTGCAGAGGCTTTGTGGTCCTACAAATTTGCAGACACCTCCCAGGTCTGCTCCTCTGGGCACGCCAGTTAATCTCACTGAGCCTGTTTTCCCAGCTGTAAAAGAAGGGTTGATGATAGCAGCTACCTTATGAGATTGTTGTAAAGATTAAATAAGATCAAATATATGAAGTGCTACATAGTATCTGATGGCTAGCGATCTCTCGGGCTATGTTAGCACTACAAATATCATCATCATTATCAAAAATATTTTGTTATCATTATACCCTTTCACTGATATGTAAATGAAGCTTAAGTTTGAGCAAGATTGATTAGAAGAAATTATGTAACAAGCACTCCCTATGTACATCCAGAGAGGAAGTCATTAAAGATGGAGGACAGTGTAGATGCAGGCAGGCTGAAATGGCTCACAGGTGGACACTGGGACATGGCACCTTAGATGGAGGACCAGGACGTGAGTGGTGCTCAACAAGGTCACACATAGGACAGAACAAAGGGTATTCTTTCTCCCAAAGGAATGCTGTCCCCTGACAGCCCTGAGAGGGCAGAAATTGATACAAATCCTAAGGAGAATCTATGCTTTGAGTGCTGCAGCTCTGGGAGTAGCTAGGGGGCAGAATTCTGTGTGTCACTTCATGGGGTAAACTACAGAGGGGCTTCCCTATGTCCAATCAACACTCTGAAGGTCATTTCAGAGATGGTCATCAAGATGCTAAGATTCTCCCCCAGGAAAAGGGGGAGAAAGGAAAGGAATGGAAAGAAGAGAGAAAAGTGGAAGCAGAGGAGGGCCTTGAAGGAAAGAAAAACCAGGTAAGCTTTTTCTTAGCAGACAGGAGGGGGTAACAGAATAGAAGAGAGGAGGGAGGTGGAGACACAACACTCAAGACTGCCCTAAGGCATTCTCTATATACCATTTACTTGCCGAGTTTCTGTCTCCACTACCACTCCTGTCTTACTGCCCCATCTTCCAGGAAAACAAATACCATTTCTACCTGCTATTGAGGTTCATAGTGAGCACTCGATAAATATGTGAGGGAAGAAGGAAGAAAAGGATGGAGGGATGAAGGGAAGGAGGGAGGAGAGAAGTCTCCTCTGGAGCCCCTGTTACATGGAGACGAAAGCCTTCCCCTCCCCTCTGGTGTTTATCTAAGCAGCTGGCAGAACTAAGGCAGTTTTGCTTAAAAATCATTTCCCAGGGGATTAGCATCCCCTTTCACACTTAAAAGCTTTCCCCAAAGCCAAAGAATGAATTGATTTTCCTATAACTAATCACACTCCCGTTTAATAGCAGGAAGCGGCTGATTTATTTTCTATCTCTGTCTCTAAAAAGTACAGACTCAACATTCACCTCGCCTCTCCTCCACCAAGTGCAGGATGATGAAGGTGCCACTCAACAGGGTGCCCTCCCTCTCCCCAAAACCTCCATAGCCACCGCTGCCTCTGAAGAGGGTGACGAGTGTGGCCAGAAAGCCCAGAAAAGGCACTTCACATCGTGTGGTGCTCTCAGTGTCAACCTCTCTGGCCCAAGCAGTGGTCTGTTTGTACAGCTAAGATTGAGAGTCTTATCGTGAGAATATTTCACCCCAAGTGCAGGGCTGGAGGCTGTGAAGTCCTTGCCCAAACCACAGAGGTTGCTGAGAGGAAAAATAATGTGGCAGCTCACCCATAAGGACCTCAGCTTGCCTTCAAAGCCTGTGTTTACTTAAGCAGCCCAGATGGCCAATGTTGAGCACAGAACGAGGTGTGGTATTTGCATAGCATTTACCCTCAACTATTCTCCTGGGCTTACCTTCCACACTGGAAGGTACCGAACTAGAGACCATTCTCAGGAACGTGAGCACCACCCTCCTGTGCTGCAATTCACTTTCCCCTATAATCAGCACATCATGACAGGCTTTAAGTTTTACTGAAGTCTACTCAACCAGACTAGAAGGACCCAGATTATATCCAACCCCACCCACCCACATGTGGTCCACACAAGCAACTGTTGAGGGAAGAAACCAAGTTGCATGTGGCACCTGTCCATTTGTGTTTATTGGAGGTAAAATGTAAATCCACACAATTTGTTTGTGGATACTGGTATTTGTAAAGTACAAAAAAATTAACAGAAAATGCAAACTCAGGTAGAGGCTGCATCTCTAGAGAAATAAAGGGAAATGAAAAAGGGAGATGATGAGGGTAGCTTACTTGTGATTTTTAAAATTTCACTAAAAATATCAGGAGAGGGGCACCTGGGTCGCTCAGTCAGTTAAGCATCCGACCTGGGGTCAGGTCATGATCTCATGGCTTGTGGGTTCGAGCCCTGCTTTGGGCTCTGTGCTGAGAGCTCAGAGCCTGAAACCTGCTTCGGACTCTGTGTCTCCCTCCCTCTCTCTGCCCCTTTCCCACTCACACACACACACACACTCTGTCTCTCTCTCCCTCTCAAAAACAAACATTAAAAAATTTTTAATAAAAAAATATTAGGAGAGAGATAACTACTAATTTGGGGTGATGAGATTATAGTTTCATTTCCCATTTTCTTTATGTTTTTGTTTACCTTTAAGCTACATCTAGGATTTTTAATGTGAAAAAAGGGGGGTGCATGTATACAAAAGAAAACCTGACTCTATACCCTCCATGGTTTCCTGTCTGAAGCTCCATGTATTATTTTCTCCTTTCTAGATCAGTCTTTTAACCTCAGCAGTGTGGACACGTATGGGCAGGATGGTTCTTCACTGTAAGGAGTTGTCCTGTGCACTGTAGGATATCTAACAGTATCCCCAGCCTCCACCCACTCGACGTCAGTAGCACATCACCCCCAGTTGTGACCCGGACATTGCCAAGTGTTCTCCTGGGGGCAAAATCACCCTCAGGTGAGAACCACTGGCCCAGATGAAACCCTGTATTTCCCTCTACTTTCTCCTTTTCTGGCAGAGCACAGCACAGAGACATAGTACTTGAGTGTTTTCTGAGAACTTTTGTGTTCATTTCTTACTTTGGTTTTGAAATGTCCCACCTGAGGAGGTGGGGTTGTTGTCCCCATTGCCTAATGTGAAAACAGAAGCTCAGGGAACCAAAGCAATTTCTACCAGGCCCTGTGGCTGGTGCGGGTAGGGACTTGATCTTAAACCTGGGCCTTCAGATTCTTGTTATTAGGGTAGGAAGGAAAGCATCAAACAACCAAAGAACCAACTCTCTTATTGGAGTCTATTCTCTCTTCTTTCCCTATTCCCCCAGTACAGGAGAAGTGGGGGTCAGGAGAGGAGAGGGGGATGGGGTGTCAGAGGAAAGACCAACACCTGTTGAGCACCAACTGTGTGCCCCAAGCATTCAATAATCTATGTCCAATAATCTATGACTTCATAACAACCCTGCAAAGCACACAACAGAACTCATATTTTGCAGATGAAGAAACAACTTGAAACTGAAGACTCATATTTAATTGTGGCAATTACAGCACATTTAAGAGTAAAGGGGGATTTCTGGTATTTCTAAAATCCAATTTCACCTGAGGTAGTGTAATGTGATTAAATCCCAGCTGTGCCATGACCAAGCTGTGTCACCCTGGGCAAATGACCTAACTTCCCTATGCCCCACTATTTTTATTTACAAACCCAGGGAGGATTGTATTCAATGAAATGGTGCTTGTGTAACACAAATATGACTGGGTTTCCTAAAGGCCTGATTCTGTCCACTGACATGTTAAACGCATGCATGCATGCATGCACACGCACACACACCATAAACATTTAAGACCAGTTAAGGTTTCTTAGAAGGGAAGTGCAGGCTAATGAAGTGTAGCTCAGAGGAATCAATCTATATGTGCATCCTCCCCTCTCTTTCTCCATGCAGTCTTTCTGCCATCACCCTGGGCTCTCCTTGTCTGCCCAGCCCTCTGACGTGACCCTTTCCCGCCTACTTGCAACCCTCTGGCATGGCAAGTGCCCCCTCTGCAAGCTCCCTTCTTACTGATCAAAGCACCAGGAACTAGGAGAAAAGACTCTCCATCTCCTCACTCTTGAGCAGGGTCTGGCTCAATAACCAGCACGTCACATGTGCCAAATGCCAGGTACCCAGTGTGGTGGTTGGAGCTATTCGCTAAGAGTCTACAAGTCGACAAGCACTGTACTGAGAAGCAGGGATTTCAAAATAAAGCCAACACAGGATCTGTCCCAAGGAAGTTCACAACACGTAAATAAGCCAACTCATAAAGCCTGGTCCCATTCATGTGGGGATTTTTCTTTTAATTGAGGCAAAAATCACAAAACATAGAAATGCACCCAAACATTAAATTAACCATTTTCAAGTGAACAATTCAGTGGCATTTAGCATACTCGGTGTTGTGCAAGCATCACCTCTATCTAGTGTCTGAACATTTTCATCAATCTGAGAAGAAATCCTGTGCCCATTAGCACTCATGTGCCATTCCCCTGTCTTGGCAACCACTCATCTGGTTTCTGTCTCCAAAGATTTACCTATTCTGGACACAACGTAAATGGAATCACAGAATATATGACCTTTTGTGTCTGGGTTCTTCCACTTAGCATCATGTTTCCAAGGTTTATGGGTGTTGTGGTGCGTGTCAGTACTTGGTTCTTCCTACGTGTCTATCCCAAACGATTGAAAACAGGTGTTGGAACAAAAACTTATAAACGAATATTCAGAGCAGAATTGTTCACCATAGTTAAAAGGTAGAAACAAACCAAATGTCTATCAACTGATGAGTGGACAAACAAAAAGTGGCACAAACATGCAATGGAATAGTATTCAGCCACACATGGAGCTTTCTGTGTACATAATTTCAGTTAATCATCAAAATGAGGCTGTGAGAGGGGCGCCTGGGTGGCGCAGTCGGTTAAGCGTCCGACTTCAGCCAGGTCACGATCTCGCGGTCCGTGAGTTCAAGCCCCGCGTCAGGCTCTGGGCTGATGGCTCGGAGCCTGGAGCCTGTTTCCGATTCTGTGTCTCCCTCTCTCTCTGCCCCTCCCCCGTTCATGCTCTGTCTCTCTCTGTCCCAAAAATAAATAAAAACGTTGAAAAAAAAATTTAAAAAAAATGAGGCTGTGAGATGGATAGCATTTTATCCTTCCAGTTTTGGGAGGAAAAGACAAAGGACCATAAACATTTCCAGTGTCTTACTTCCCAGCCCCACCTGCTTCAGTTGTGTTCCTGAAAACGGAAGCATCTTGGTTAAACCTGCCGCCTCATGTCCTTGGAGTGTGTCACATGGGTAGTTACGGACTATAAGTTGGAAATTTGCCTCCACTGTATAGAATGTAATCTCAACCTGAATCTAACCCAAGAGCATTTAACATGCCCTATAAAATTCTCCCTTCTTCCACCACTACCACCATGGGTGTTTCCTTCCCACAACGGTCAAAATCACTCATTCGCATTCGTAATAACATTACTATGCCCTTATCAAGGATCTTTGGTTGCTTATGAATCACTAATTCACTTTCCTGCACATAAACTGTATTCTCTTTCATATATAGCTTTAACCTATTTAATTACAGCCTTAATATACTTTTTTTAAGGGAAAAAAAACACACTTTAACTCTACAATGGGCTAAAATTATACCTTATGAAAAGACGCGATTGTTTCCTGACCATGAACTTTTGCTTTTATGAATTGCTAATTTGGTTAATGGGCTCATTCTGCTCTGAAATTTGCATCATGAAAATTACTAGCTTCGAAGAGTCCTCTGTGTACAACGCAGTTTGCACGTTTTGTTGTAAAGGTCACATTTGACATCGTAAAACAGCGGGCCCTTTTGAAAAGGTACAAATGTAAGAAATTAAGTGGCCCCATTGGTATAATGTCATTGTTAAGGAGGGAGAAAAGATTTTTAAGTTAATTTTTATTCATATTGTTTACATGCATGCAGGCTGAACTTGGTTCCATGTGAATCCCTTCTCATGGCTGGCACCTTATTGGCTTAACCTGTGATTCAGGGATGCCAGTGGCTGGAAACCTTCTGCCACCAGCATCAGTGGAATGAAGAGTCTGGAATTGGTAGAAGAATACATAAAGGAGAGGGTGCCATCATCCCCATTTGAGAAGACTCAGGCTGTGGGCCAAACAGACAATGGGACATCAAATCATAACCTAAGGGCTATCAGGGTACTCTGTACCTAAAAATATCTTGCTGTGATTCACAGCGCTTGAGGGGCACCTGGGTGGCTCAGTCGGTTAAGCATCCAACTTGGGCTCAGGTCATGATCTCACGGTTCGTGGGTTCGAGCCCCACGTCTGGCTCTGTGCTGACAGATCAGAGCCTGGAGCCTGCTTCATATTCTGTGTCTCGCTCTCTCTCTCTCTCTGCCCCTCCCCGGCTCACACTTTGTCTCTCCCCATCTCTCAAAAATAAATAAACATTAAAAAATTTTAAAAAAAGCAGTGCTTGACAACAAATCAAGAGATATTCACTGCCTCAACTGATGTAAGGTTGACTTCGGAATATTCCAAGTCAGAGTTTGTGAGTCCAAGCATACAGCATCTCAACAACTCTGGGCAACCCAGCTTGGTGATGTTAGTATGTCTTCTTGTGTTCTGGGGAAAGCGGGGCCAAGTCCACATGCACACAGGCAGTGAGAAGGAACTATTGCATGAGGCTCGGCCACCTTTCTGAGTGCCCCAAGAAAATGAGCAGAGACCAACAATATCCTGGCAAAAAGATGACCAAGAATAGCCAAGCAGGCACAGTCATTTTTGCAGAGAAGCACTTTTGGGTTAATGGCAGGACTCTACTGCTCATTGACCATACAACTTTAAGCAAGTTTCCTTGCTATCCTGATTCCACTGTGTTTTGTTTTGTTGTCATATCTACGACGGCAGTGGGGACCAAAGCATTCACCCAGGATATAGGGTTTTTGCTGAGATTTTGTGAAGGTAACAGAGTACCTCCTCATGTTACATCATCTGCAGAAGAGGGAACAGATCAAATACTAACATGAAGACATAACCTCTTCACTTCCTTCCAGGACTCTAAGAAATCCCTCCTGGAAAAGGCAGCAGATGCCCTGCCTTGGGCATCAGGTCTGGCATGGCATTGCAGTGGGCCTCACCAGGGAAGGGTATTCACAGGGCAGCATGGAAGCCCTATCCCTGGAGCTCCATTCACTTTTCTCTTGGGAATGGACCAGCCCTGGCAGGAATCAAAAAGGAAGACCAGGTAGGCACATGGATGGGGACAGGTGAGTGGGGTAAGGAGCCTGTGCTTCTGAATGGAGCTAGGGTCCCCACATGGTATCCAGAAGCACCTTCCTACTAGTACATCCTCTAACCAAGTCCTGGGAGAACACAAGCTACAAGAATACCATCAGAGAAAAACTGTTCTTTGTGACAAGGAAAAAGAAAGACACCCCCCCCCCCAACCACCACCAGGGAGCACATGGGGCCTCCCTCCCTCTTTCTGTAATTACCTCTAGTAAATTCCCCATTCATCTGCATGCTGGTTTCTATTCAGCAGGATTTGAGGCTGTGCTGCTGGGGAGAAGGGGGGCGGCTAGGCACATTCAAACTTGCACAATCTCCAATCACCGCACCTGATGGGGACGAGCACTTGCTTATGTGAAATTTTCATTTCAATCCCAGGCTCAGATTGCACCGTTTCACAGCCACGCTCCCAAGCACTTACACACAGAAGGCTTTTCATCCTCCAAGTCCTGCACAAGTGTTACCTAATTAATGTTCAACAATGTTACCAAACCTCCCTCTTTTAAGACGTATCAACCTGGAAAGGTCTGGAATTAAGGATTTTGATCTCAAATGGATTGCTTTCATGTATTTCAGATAATTCACACAGCTGCTTAAAGACAGATATTCATCGACTATAAACAGCCCCGAGTTCGAGTAGCTACACAAATAAACCTTTCCTTATCTCTCCCAGCAGCCTCCCTTTGCCTGCTTGGGCAGTGAAGGGATCAAAAATACTCCCTTATGGACTGATTCAATGAGCACTTGGACTCTGAAGCAAAAGATTCTTCCGCCAGGCAGAATAAACTACCAGCCCGAGACCCTCCCAGTGGCTTTCCCTAAGTCTGAACCATGGCCCCTAGCCTTGCTCCTCAAAGTGAGGTCAAGACACAGACCTCAGCATCCCCTGGGAACTCATTGGTAATGCAGAACCCTAGAGCCTTGCCACAGACCTGCTGAACCAGAATCCGTATTTTAGCAAAGTCCCTGGGAGATTGATGTGCACATTAAAGTTGGAGATACTGTGGTCTTTAAAAAACCTCATGAACAGACTCCTGGACACCTCTCAGGCAGGACCTACCCCCTCACTCAGTTTCTGGCTTTCTTGCTGTTCTGCAAACACAACAAGCATGCCCCAAGACATCTGCTCCTAGAGGGCACCATTCATGTGGCTGTCAACACAAATGGCACCCCTCATGGCCTAACTCTAGCCTACAATATGAATGGTGTCACCAGAAGTTTGATGGCACAGCAGCCCTGTGCAAGGACCTGCATAAATGCCACCTCTTCAGAGACACCTTCCTGTTCACCATTATCTTAACAAGTGTCCCCTGACTCTCCCCCACCCCACTGTTCTTCATAGAATTCTCCACCGTCTGACATTACATCGTATATCTGTTTATTTAGTTTATTACTTGTTTTTCCTTGCTAGAATTCATTCTCCATGAAATCAGAGACTCTGTGATCCTCCCCCCACCCAATTCCCCATTACCCCCACCAGCCACCCTTGTAATGCTCGGCCCTTAGAACACAGTCTAATAACTCGCACACAATTTCCCAGGTGTGCATATGCATGTGCATGTGTGTATATGCAAAAGCTTCAATACCCTCTCTCCCCTGATTCAGTAACTTGGAGCTGATAAACTGAACTTTTCTGCAAAATAAACCCTTTCATTTGTGTAGATTCTTCAGAGAGTGAAGCAGTCCATCTCAGTGTTGAGGAAGGGGACTCGACACCTGGACAAGGGGGTATATCTGCTCCTTGGCTGCTACAAAAGGCCCCTTCGTATTCTCCCTATTTCCCTGGGCTCTGTATATAGCACATGTGGGCCACATGATCAGTGTCAGATGCAGCACCCAGCACCATGGGAAAAAGGGTCAAATACCTGGAGAACACCCCTGATTGGAAAGCAAGGCTCTTCACAGGGAGGGTGAAAGGGATGCTTAGTTTGTCTGCTTAGCATGTGTCTTGCCTTAGCAGAAATAGCTCATAAGCAAATACTGTGCAGCTTCAAAGACACAAAGATGAATGAATTGACAATAATGAGGAGAACAGAATGACATCAACCCAGGGAATGTGAGACCATGCCTACACTCTGCCAAACATCAAAGTAAGCATAGTCATCTGGCTCCACTCAAGTGCCTGACAGGCCACATGCATGAGTGAAGCAGGACACACAAAGATGGCAGCATTACAGTGGTAACAAATGGAAACTGACCCTGATACTTGGTGCTGAGGAAGCAATAAGAAGTGGAGACTGTGGTAAACAAAACTCATCCCCTTTCTGAAGGGGGCAGCTGCTACTCAATTCAAGTTGACTAGTGTCATGTTGGGATACAAACCCAGTGATACCTTCTGATTTTCCAAGAAAGGCTACAAATTGAGACCCTTGTTAAACTTCCTGGTTTCAAAACACTGACAAGTCAGTCTAAGATTTTGTTAAAATGAGTTTGTTAAATCAAAGAGTTTGTTAAGACTCTGCAAGCAAATGAAATACATCTGTGAATAAGATCTACCCATAGAGTCATGCTTGTGAGAATAACAGCTTAGATATTTGAAGTTCCAGCCTTTCTATAGTTCTCTGTCCACCCAACTGTGCACTTAATGAGGGCACTTCCTGAATACACATGCTTAAGTGCGTACACACACAATTCTAGAATATTCACTGTGATATCAAGCCAAGGAAAGGACCAAGGGGCTGGTGAAAGCCCATTCTGAGTTAGATACCATCAGAACACAACTCCCAGTCAAGAACAACCTAGGAATCTCACAGGGGTAAGTAGAGGAGGGAGAGATAGGAAGTGTCTGTAAGGGATAAGAACTAAGCTCAGAATTCTTCAGAGGCCCATTTCTTCTGAGGGAGTATGTTACTCCTTCCTCCACAATGACCTGCTGGAGGTACGAATGGCACTTTTTGTAGAAATCAAGGAGCACATCATAAAGAAGGTGACATTTGAGTTTTATAGGATGTATAGGATTTTGCTAGACATAGAAGAAAGATATTGTGAAGAGGAACCAAAAGTGTCAAAGCACTTCCTGCTTTATCTGAGTCCACTTTCAGCCTATTACCGAATTCTGTTTCTGTCTCCTCCTTGGATGCCTCTGGAACTCACAGTGTCCTACTGAAGCTTTATGACACAAAAAGCCAGTATCCATGAGACAGACAATAAACGGAAAATCAACTCCCTTCTTTTTCCCACTCTAATGTTCCCCATTTAGAATCTACAGAGAATTAAAAATTTATTAAAACTGGATGCTATAGGGGTGGGAAGGTAGATGGAGACACAATCTCAGTCCTACAATCCCACCTTCCCGTATCTCCTTTAGACCTGAAAGATACCATTCTGGATCACTTGCAGGGGAGCAGTATGTATATTGAGAGGAACAGGGGGTGTGGCAGAGCAATTATTCTAGGCAGCAGCAGGCAGAGGTGAAAGAAAATGGACGGGAAGCCCTATAAACTCTAGTCTACAAAATCAGGATGGCTATTCACCAGGCAGCCATCCCTATGTCTGGGCTCTTTGCTCATAAACCACCTTACCAACCACCCTGATCAAACAACCTCTAGTATCTTCAGTCAAAGCCAGACCATGGGGAGGGGTAGGATAGTGGTGACAGAATAAAAATGTCTACTATCTGGGTGGTTGGAGGCAAGGGACACTACCTCTCCAAGCCCCTGTCTTTTTAGCTATAAAATGGCAGTAATAATTGTGCTGCCTCCATAGGGCTATAGGGTATATTAAATAATCATATATGTACCACACTTAGCAATGTATTTAAGAATAGGAAATCCTCCATAATACTTGTTGTGATTAATTCCTTTTTGTCTTCAGTTATTTAGAAAAGGAGCTCTCATATTAGGGGCAGGGGTGATGGTGTAGGTTAAGGGAAGTGTCTATTTTGGCCAAATGATAGAAAAGCCTTGAACTTTCTACATCTTCAGAGTGGAAACACTTCAGAAAACTGGACTCCTAGGTACCTTCTCAAAAAGATTTCACAATCAGCCAAAGAAATGGTGGCATTTTCTCCAAGGAATGGCAGTTGGCCATAGCTAAGGGGTGAGAGAAGTTCCTAGAACCCTGAGAGGATATAAACTCAGTTGTCCTTTTTCCTCGCCATACAACCAGGGACAGAAGGTTCTTCAACATAGGAACATGAGTTCTCTCTTATTGCTGCCTGGATGTATTCATCTCTTTCCACCCTCACAGGGTTCTTCAGCTTCCTCGGTGAACTACTGGGTTGACCAGAAGTGGAAAGTGGCCATATGTTGTCAATGCCTTGTATGGTACAAGGCACAAAAAAGGGTCATTCACTGAATAGTTCATAAATGAATGAAAAAGAACAAAAACTGTATTTATGGAACACAAACTAGGTGCTCAATATATTAGGTACAATACATTAAACGCTTTATAAACATTCAGTCATTGAGCCCATTATAGTTCTATGAGTAGATCTTGTCATTTTATTATCTGAGGCACAGCAATATTATTTCATATGCTAAGGGTCAACGGTAGCGGAACAGGAATGAGACCCCTGAAAACCTGGCTCTAGAGATCACCTCTCTAATGACAAAGGAATGGCTAAATAAATTGAGGTCAGAGGCAGGGACTGTGCTAGAAACTTGCCACATTCTCCCACCTTGAATGATGACCTAAAGCTTAATTGTTAGAGGCTGTTTGAAAGCCCGCTTTAGGTTGATTTGCTTCTTTCTCAGCAGCGTGTCAGCTGCTGCCCGGCATGATAGCTTATTTAAAATATCGGGTAGAAATAAGATTCACTGTGAAATTAGTTGTAGACAAGCTCAGAAACTGCTAATGATGCAGAGATAATAAGGGGATTTGCAGAAAACACTGATATTGCATTATGATTAGTGAGCAGAGCGTCACCCCTTGAAGCCTGCAGGGCCCAAGCTCCCACAAGAAGAACAAATGCATATGCATTAGCAGCGCACGCTGGCAAATCCAGGCTCCCGAGGCCAGCGGGCTCAGGCCTCCTGGTCAGAGGCTCAGAGCTCAGCTCTGATTTGCAAAAATGATTAATTTGTGGGTTTTGAGAATGAGAAATGTTTACTTCCTAGGTCTCGGAGAAACCAAAGGCCGGTCCTAAATCAAATTCCCATTTGAAAATGAAAACAAGCAAGAGAGGCTCTGGAAGGGAGCCCTGCGGTCTTGCCTGGTCTGTTGCCCAGGGCTCCGTAATCAGCTCCCCCAGGGTACAGTGTCAAGTCTACCAAGAACTCCGCTAGGTCCATATGCCTACACGTCTACAAGAGCTGCTTGTCAGCGCATGTGTACCAGAGTAGTGAGACTAGTTAGTAAATCATTGATATCTTGCCATACCTTTCCAAATGGCCCTGGGATCACCCTCCTGAGCTCTTTATGACCCAGCAACTGAAGTTTATGTCTAGCACAGGGAAGGTCCTCAGATCCTATCCTAGTACTTTGGCTAGCAACCATTCTGATTTGTCAGTGTCCACACCTAATTGGATATTAAATATTTTGAATGTGACCTCTCCATTCCCAGCCTCAGACACACCTGACTGAGGTGTCTACAGCATGTGAAATGGGCTGCATGCTAGCAATCAAAGAGGATAAAATCCTCTAGAAAATTCTAATGTTAAAAGTCAATAAGACCCATGTCCTACTCTGGTTGGATCTATCCCTTGGTATTTACAAATGCTCCCCAAGAAGGCACATTCTGTTTGTGCACCCAGGACATGTAATTTGGTCAAGTTATAGTCTCTGCACTTTTGGCAAAGAAGGGGGGAAATGCAAATGGTATGCATGTCAATGACTAAGTTACCTGCATAATAAGATGCCACAAAGTTTGAGGCTAAAACACTTATTTACATGAAAAACAAATCTGTATGGGATACATATTTCTCTCCTTCACATCTCAACACGTTTGTCACTCAAAGCCAGAAGGCTCTACTCAACAAAGCCCCTCCAGTCCCCAACCCCATTTTCATTCTCTTTAGCTTGCAGCATAACTCCTTGAGGGATGAAGGCCACCAGGTGTTCAAAAGAGACGCGGCTACTTTGCTGCCTAGGGAACCACATTGAAAGAGAGGGATGGGCTGCAAAGATGCAAATTCCCACCATGCCAAAACTATTTGTATGATCCTTGTGCAGAATGTAAATTATTTATTCAATTTATTTGGTGAGGTGGATACAGCTGAATATCTTAGGATTCTGTCAGATGGCTGACCACCAGTACAAGAGGTCCTTTTGTTTTAGGTAGCATAAAACTGCACACACAACAGTCAAAAGTGAAAAATTAAATAAAGATGGGAAGGGAATATGGTTCAGTGATGGATGGACTGTGGTGAGCGCTGTTTGGGCTGCCTGGCATGTTGTCCCTCCATTTCCCTTCTTCCTATAACAGACTCTAGGCCTTCCTGATCACAGGAGTGATCATGAGACCCTGTCCTGATTAATCATGGTAACTCTCTTACTCAGGACACAGTGACTGGTAGAGGAGTAGGTGTATCATCCAAGGAGAGCCAATCAGAATCTGTCCTGGACTGATACATAAATGCTGTGAATAGAAGATTCTCTTTCCTCTGGTGTTGCTAAATATGAGGTTATAAAGCCAAGAAGCTGGTGGATGTCTTCCACACCATCTATGCCATTGTAAAGAGTCTGTCTGCAGAATGAAGCCAATCAGAAATGAGCAGAAATAAAAAACAGATGGGGCATCATGGCCCTGACTCCTGGCTCTCCATCCCAACTCTTCCTTAACTCTGTGAATGACGGAGGACCCTTCCCAACTGTCTAAGCCAGTCAATTCCTCTAGGCTTCAATGATTTGGAGTTGTTTCCATGACTAAAAACATTCTGACTTACACTCAATTATGGAAAGGATGAATCTGTATCTTTAATCACACTTAAGTATTTGATAAAATATACTTAGCATTTTTGTACAAGTTCTTTAATTTTGTTTTCCCCTTTTTGCAATTCTAAATGATTAATTACTTTAAATCCACTAAGTATGCAATTAAAATGAAATAGTCCCTTTTTTTGGTTTCAACTCTATTTGAGATCCCTGCTTTGTATCCACTTGTATGAACATTTTAATTTGCCTGTTTTCCACACTTGGTAAAATATTAAGAACAAAAGCAGAATCAAATAGTCAAATAATTGCACTAACACTGCTCTAAGGACAAAATTGCAGACTTTGCCAAAACTGAGTGAGCAACACCAGCGTGCAAAAGCCCAAATTGTTCATTTATTAAAAGGTAAAGAATGAGTCACTTCAAAGTTGGACCTCAGAAATGGCCACGTGGCTTACTGAAGTTCAAGCCCCCTAGGTGGCAGTAGAGGGAACACTCACCATTACACTCTTGGGACTGCTAATGCTAAGAAACTGGCCATCAAAAATGCATCTATCTATGCTTTGGAATAAGAAAAGAAACCACAAGAATGTGGTTCCAGAGAGAGAGTAGTGACAGTTTCAAGAAATTTTAACTGACATCCAGTATATAAGTTTGAAAACCCTGGAATGGAATTATCTAGATTCAAATCCCAGCATTGCATTTTTCTAAATATATGTGAGGAAGTCATTTTACTACTCTGCACCTCAATTTTCTCTTCTACTAAAGAAGGATAATAATAGTACCTACCTCACAGGGATTTTGTGAGGACTGATTCAAGATCATGCTTATCGAATACTAGCACAGCATCTGCCATATAGTAAGTGCTCACTAAGTCACAGTTGTGGTGCTTACTACCTTCAATCCACCCACTGTTCCCTTAGGGGCCCTGAAAACACAAGACAAAATAAATACAGGCGAGGTTAGGTGGCTTGTGGACAGAAACTGGAGGTGATTGTTACTTCTAAATGAATCACCACCATTATGTGTGACACCAAAATCCAACTTTTCCTTAAAGACACCGAACCCTTGTTTTGTTGAATAATGAAACAATAACAATAGCAACAACAAAAATGATGGCCCTCATTTACTGAGTTGTTGCTATGCTTGGCACTTTTCCTCTGTTTAATTTGACCCTCACCAAAATGTTAAGTAGGTTTAATTTTCTCCATCTCACAGAGGGTAAAGAAATATTGACCAGGAAATAGCTCCACTAAAGTGATTTGCCAAGGGACACAATGATGTGGAACCAAGCAGGTCTGACTCCCAAATCCTTCCCTGTTCTCAAGCATAAGATTACAGCCAGTTGAGTTGTCTCATGACATCTTCCCTAATGTAAAAATAATAATTATGACAATAATATTGGTTTAACTGTGTACATGTGACAGGTACCACAGTAAGCGGCTGACCTGCATTCTGTGTCCTTTATGAAGAGACACCTGGGCACACATAACAAGACCCTTCCTCTGGCATCTCTACACCTTCCTCGGCTCCCTAACTTAAGTAGGATTGGAAAAGAAATCTCAGGCATCCAATCCCCCTTTGAGATCTCTGCACAAAAGCTTACAGATAATGAACATGTGAAAGCTTAGCCCTTCTTTACAACGTAGAATGTCCTGTCACCTGTCTGCCTGTCCTTGACCTGGCACTAATGGGCCACCACACAGTCTATCACAGGAAATGATCCTGCACTGGGACCTGTCTTTACTATAACTGTCTCGTCAAGAGAAAAGTTTATCCAAACAACAATTTACTTTCACCAGATTCTGAACGTTTCTTTCAAAAAAATATTCAGTAAGCCCAATACTAAGTACAAAGAAGAAAGAAGGGAGATTATCAAGTAGCCCTATTCTAGAGAGTGGGAAACAAGAAAGCAGGTGGTCACAGTAGTGTTTGATAAATTATATGTACTAGAAACAAAGTAAAAGCTGCAATGGGTACACAGAAGAATGACTTTTAAATCAAAGGCAGGAATCAGAAGGGGCCTCAGAGAGTCTAGCCAATAATACTTACCATCAACATTGTCATTGTCTTCAACATCATCACTTCCTCAGAGCAAATTCTGATCTACAGTGAATGACCACTTGAGTTTTGTTTACTTTATTTTTTAAACACAGATGCAGTACCCCCAAGTATCTATGTTCATAGTTTTGGAAACTGGTTTGGCCATTTGTCATGGTCAACCTCCAGATGCAAGTGTGACCTTTCCAGAGGAAATAACTTCACCACCCTACTTTCCCACTCTTAAATGTCAACTGTTGCCATTATGCAGCTGTTTTGCTATAGATGGAGAAAAAAAACATCAGAAACCATCTAAAAACCATATTTGGTTGTTAAACACCAACCACTAAGAAATTTAAAGCTCATAGTGCTCCTCTCTGATATGACCTCCTCACCCACACATTCAATCTCCCTTGTTGCCTTTCTTCCAACAATTAAAGCCACAAAGTGAGAAGGGTCGGCTCCCCAGATCCTGCCTAGATTTGAATGTCAAGTCCATGTCCTTCATCAGGATAGGAAAGCATTAACAAGTGTATCTATCTCTGGGAAATGCTGGCTGATCAAGGTATTGACACCAACAACTAGAGACCCAAGCCCCTCCCATGTAGAGTATCACACAAGTCACCCACAAATGCTATTAAGGTCCTGAGGTGACCTGTGAACAGAAGCTGACAAGCTTTTGTGAATACGGTAATTATTAGTTATATGGTGGGGAGCAACGTCTAAAGTCTGTATGCCTTCCCCTCATTCTCTTCTCCAACAGAAGGTACCATATCCCCGAACCTCAGAGCCTCAACTGACTTCTGAGGAATGGACATGTAGGGGAAGAGAGAGGTCTTCACTGTCTTCCCATTAGGACAGAGAGAAATCTTATCCCTGACCACCTAACAATTATCAGGCACTGAGGGCTACTAAGAGTTAAGTGCCTGCTAACCATTAATTCACTGAATCTCCCTACACCACCACAAGGTAATTTCATGCTCATTAAGATTTAGAAAGTGAGACTTGAAGGTAACTTGGTAAGAAGTCAAGATTTGACACCAATTTTAATGGGCCCCAAAATCTGCCCTTTTTTAACCTTGACTCTTTTATCTCCAACTCAACACAAAGGGCTACACAATGGGCCCAGGTCTGCCTGCTATAATAGACAGCTGGGTAAATGCAACCTTAAGCTAGAAGGAAGGGAGGTCAGAACGGGCAAACTAAAGCTCAGGGGAACCACTGTCATACTAGGACTCCAGGCAGGTGCCAAGGGCAAGATTATTTACATGAACAAGGAGGGCACTGTGGCATTGACTCTCAACTGAACCGGAGTCTCAGACTTTGGTTCTTAAAGTGGCCCCGATCTTCTCTTGTTACTGAGTTTTCCAGGGCTTAAATGGCTTATGCATCTCTCTTTGGACTGTGGCTTTGAGTCTGTTGAAACTGTCTGAGAATTTGTAGACAAAGTCTAAAGACACAATGGCACAGATCACCCTGGCACATATATAAGGTTAATAGCAGAGTCTGTTCTGTTTAGTTGCCACATCCATTTGGAATGACTAGAATCCAAATCCTATGGGTGATAAAATATTTATTATCCCCCTGTTATATCCCTAAAATACTGGGGAATGGGAAAAGAGAGAAGGCCTTCCAGGATCACTTCTGGGTTGAATACTGGTCCAAGTGGCAACCATCACAAACCTGAGTCTTCTAGCCTTGTACTTTCAACACATTATGAGTGGAGAATAAAGAGTAAATGGGATTGTTCCCTTTGGAGCATCAGTGTCTCTTTTCGATTTAGTATTTACTGCTACTCCAGTACATTTGTTTACTGTGTGATGGGTGCTTGGGGCCTAGGTAGCATCATTAGAAAGGCGTTAAATTACTCACAGTTTACTCTGGTGACAACTGGCATCAGCCATAACTTGCTATCCTCACAAAGCTAGAATGTACTTTTGACATGATCTGACTCAGCTTATGTACTGGTCAGGTGCCATAGGACTCATTACAACCCATAACGAACATGAATTCAAACAAAATAAGGTGGGTGGGAGGATGGAATAAGTAGATAATAGGTATTAAGACGGGCACTTGTTGTGATGAGCACTGGCTCTTGTATGTAAGTGGTGAATCACAAGACTGTACCCCTCAAACCATTATTACACTGTATTTTAAGTAATTGGAATTATTTTTTTAAATTTTTTAATGTTTATTTATTCTTGAGAGAGAGGGAGAGACAGAGAGAGCATGAGCTAGAGAAGGGCAGAGAGAGAGGGAGACACAGAATCTGAAGCAGGCTCCAGGCTCTGAGCTGTCAGCACACAGCCCAACACTGAGCCAAGAGATCATGACCTAACCAAAGTCAGACACTTAACTGACTGAGCCACCCAGGCGGCTGTAAGTAATTAGAATTTAAGAAAAAACTTGAAACATATGAATATATAAACAAACAAGCAAACAAAGGAATACCATGGGCCTGTGGGATCTCATTTTAGCCATGAAGCTGCTCATATTTGGCAATTGTTGTGGATCTGGAATGCACTGGTCAGAAAATTTAATAGATGAGAAACTAAAGGCTGCTCTGTTGGCCCTGGCTTGCTACCAAGCACAATAATAACAAGGTTCCCTCTATCATTTATCCCAGATATCTCAACTCAAAGTTCTTAAACAGTATCTGCTCTCCAACTGTTGAAAACTGAGAACAAACTGAGGGTTGATGGGGGGTGGGAGGGAGGGGAGGGTGGGTGATGGGTATTGAGGAGGGCACCTTTTGGGATGAGCACTGGGTGTTGTATGGAAACCAACTTGACAATAAATTTCATATATTAAAAAAAATTTTAAAAATGAAAAAAAAAAGAGTATCTGCTCTCCTTGGGAATAAAGACAAGCAATACACCAGCGACTTCAAGCCTTGGATTCAGGATCTTTCCTAGAGTTTGACTACTACTTGCCTGGCCTCAAGGGGCCATTCCTTAGTCCAGATCCTAGGAAACTAAAGTAGATCAATGGTTCCTTTTTTTCAGAACTCAGGGGCTCCTTCTGATTTGGTTCCCAATGGGTAATATGCCCAGGATCCAGAGGGATCAATAAAGAACAGAAATAAAGGAAAAAAGAGGATAAACATTTAGTCTATGATAAGTGGCATCACAGATAGGACCACCATTTGCATAGTAGAAAGAGACTTAAATTCTTGGGTTCTGTTATCCCCTAAGTACTTAATTGGGACACTGGACTGCACTATATTTCTCAATAGACTATTTGATGTTAAGACAAGTTACTCTGTGCCAAATACTCAACTCTTACAAGCACTGAAACCCTAACTGTACAGAGTTCTTACTGATTGAGGTGGTGGTGGCAGAGGCAGTAATTCCACCACCCTTACATTAACTACTTCACCTAACACTGAAGATACAAAGAATTTCTCAGATGACAAAAAAGACGGTAAAATCTAAGGCTATGAGAATGCCTTTAAGTACTGCTTTGGCCACTTGCCGAAAGTTTTAATTATGTGCTTCTCTTGTAGAATATTAATTCCCTTCCAGATATACTTATTATGGGGTACCTGGGTGGCTCAGCTGGTTAAGCACCTGACTTCAGCTCAAGTCATGATCTCATGACTTGGGGGTTTGAGCCCCACATTGGGCTCTGTGCAGCTGATAGCTTAGAGCCTGGAGCTGCTTCAGATTCTGTGTCTCCCTCCCTCTGCCACTCCCATGCTCATGCTCGCTCTCTCGCTCTCTCTCTCTCTCTCTCTCTCTCAAAAATAAACCTTTTAATTGTTTTTTTAAATATTTTTATTTATTTTTGAGACAGAGCATGAGCAGGGGAGGGGCAGAGAGAGAGGGAGACACAGAATCTGAGGCAGGCTCCAGGCTCTAAGCTGTCAGCACAGAGCCTGATGCAGGGCTTGAACTCACAGACCAGGAGATCACGACCTGAGCTGAAGTTGGACGCTCAACCGACTGAGCCACCCAGGCACCCCTTAATTGTTTTAAACAATAAATATACTTATTTATGAGCTTGTTTCTTTACTTCAGAAGGTTTAGAACTGTTTTGTATAAAAAATTTTTATTTCTATTCTTTGGGCTCAAAGCTATAGTACTTTCTGTACTTTACAACTGATCTTTTTCTTGGAGATACAAAGACACAGAGACATACCATATACACACATACTCACACCATGATTACTATGGTTAAAGGCATAATTACTATCTGTGGAGTCCACAATTTGGTTTATTTTTTCTAATTCTACCTGGTGACATTATTCATAACCTCTCTGCCCTATTTATTTGTTTACTAAATCTGACACACCAATAATACAGGAACATTTTGAAGGGAAAATATTACTTTGGTGCCACTACATGGGATATGATACGATCATTTTCAGCTCAAATTATTTAAAATTAAAAACCCATATGGCTGAATTTAAAAAAAAAACCTGAATTATTTCTAATAGTAGAATTTTTCAGCATCTTAATTTGAGTAAAAGAAAAGGTTTAAATAGATTTGAGGGCTTAAATACTTCTGAGGAAATCAGGAACTGCAAAGCTGGGATGTCTAATTCACCTAAAAGTAATTAACGAAAAGTAAGTTAGATCATTATTTCCTCCAAGATCATAATTTAAAAGGAAGCTGATTTATCTGAACTGATTGGGGCTTTCAATCCCAACAGAAATGTAGACGTTTGGTTGTTTTAAGGGGAGAACAGAAATGAGACCCAATTAAGCAAAATTCTTTCTTATGGAAAAAAAAAGTTTTTGATAAAATGATTGCTCAAATGTGCTTAGAAGGGAGCTAAGACCAAGAGATCTGAGGTTTTCTGTTTTCTTTTTTTAACTTGTTTGAAACTTCTGTCCAATTCACAAGATACACCATTAAAAAAACAGGGGAACTCATTTCCACCTAAGCATCTGAGCATAACCAGCTGTTTAGAACTGATGAATTTGTGAGTTCATATTAGGATTTGACGTCTGACTCCCATGAGAAGGATAGGGGCTCAGGGCCCCTAGAATTGGAGAGAAGTTAGAAGATTCCTGAATCTTTGTGTTTAGGGTCTGTTAAAGGCTGACTTGTGCCCACCCCCCAAATTTCTATGTTGAAGTCCTAACCCCCAGTACCTGGGCATATTATTATATTTGGCAATAGAGGCTTTAAAGAGGTAATTAAGGTAAAATGAGGTCATTAGGGTGACCCAATATGACCCTAATCCAATATGAATGCTGTCCTTATAAAGAGATACTAGGTTGCAGATACACCCTGAAGGAAAACCATGTGAGAAAACGGTGAGAAGAAACCCTGTGACATCTTGATTTCACACTCGCAGCCCCTAGAATTATGAGGAATAAACTTCTGTTGTTTAAGCACCCAGTCTGTGGTTCTTTGTGATGGCTTCTGAGTTGACTAATCCAAGGTCTCAGATATCCTGGCTCAACTACAGATTGTTTCTCTGCTTCCCACAACACTGTAACTCCATGAGAGCAGAGCCAGTTGTGCCAATGGTAAATAAAGCAGATTTATTAACCTAATAATTCTTTTTCTACAGAATAAACTAAAGGACACAAGAAGTTACAAAGTAAATCCATACCAGGAAGGATCGCACAGTCATTAGGCTTGACACTGCTCAAGTTCAAATCCCAACAACACCACTGGTGAGCTGTAAGCCATGTGGCTAGTTCCTTTACCTCTCTGGGCCAGTCTCATATGAGAACTGCAATGAGGATCCAAGTACAGTGCACCTGACACTGGGGACCACACAGAAAATCCATTGCCTCATTCATTCCACATACATGTCCTGTGCCTGCACATGTGCAGGAACTGCTCTAGGTAAGGGGATACTGACAAGACATCCTGCCCTATAGGCCTTATCTCCTGGTGGACATTAGCTAATAACGATAGTAAGAGGGGGGGCACTTCAGCAAGAAAAGAAAGGATGGCTTAAATGCAAGTTTCTAAGCTTTGGTGCACTTCAGGGTACTATATGTAGTATCCCTGAATCCCACATAAAATATAATCTGGAGTAGCGCCTGATAGCTGATAGCTAATAATCTCTTGTGCCAGGCTCTCTGGCCCCACAGTCATCCTCAATCACATGGTCCCAAATCAGGGCAGAATACCTGTGGATACCTGAGCATTTTGCTGTTTGGTTAGGGATTACCCTACTGGTCAGGCTCCTAATCATCAAAAGGCCTGTTTCCTTTCCCAGAGCCATTCAGTAATCAACTCTCTCTGTCCCTCTGTCCCACAATAAGAGCGCTGCAGTGCCACCTGGCATTCAATGACAAGGTCTCTGAAGTGTCCTCTGAGGCAAGCCCCAGGCCCTGTCACCCTGCATTGGCAGCTGTGTGCAAGCCAACCCATATGCAGTATACGCAAGATGGCATAAGGACAGCCTTTCAGGGAGCAGCTGGAGGTCTGAACCCACTACCCACACAGGCAGTCTCTGCCACTGTCCTTGTGCCTTCCAGGTCAGGGGTAAGGGACAGAAGCCTGAGCTTAAGAAACCCTAGGAACTCAGAGACTCTAAATCCTTGTTTGTAGGAACTTACTTCCAATATTAAAAAGGACTGAGAAATGTCTCCTAAGCTTCTTTCACCAATCCTTAAACTCCACGAGCCTTTGCTTGCCCATCTTAAAAGTGGAGTACAAACCGTCCACTCTGCTCTTCTCATGGGGTTTTGTACGAATGATCTTCAAAAGCTTTTATGTGAGATTTCTTTTTGGGGGTGATGAAAATTTTCTTGAGTTGATTGTGGTGATGGCTACAAAACTCTAAATATATTCAAGACCATTCAATTGTATACTCTCAGTGGATGAGCTGTAGAACCTATGAATTATAACTCAATAAGTATGTTTTTAAAAAATAAATAAATAAAAGCCTTTATATACCATGAAGAATTGCCACCCTAGGACTTCAAGTCAGCTCTCACTGTGGAACATCAAAGCCAGTAGAGTCAGTAAACTAGAAAACATTGCTTAGAACTTTAGGGGAAACTTAATTTGCATATGGCTTTATTTTTTAAGATTGACTTTTCAGGAATAAAAGACTAATTTGGGAAATTGACATCCATGTGCTTCCAGAAAAATTTCAGATGACCCAGATAATTTTATTTCCCCATGGTCATGTTTATCTTCAACACGTGACCACAGTCTTAGTTGTTACAAGAACTCCACCCTTCCCACCAGACATTGGAGCTGGTGAGAAGAAACCCTGTGACATCTTGATTTCATACTCCCAGCCCCTAGAATTATGAGGAATAAACTTCATAAACCCCTGGACCTCATAAACCCCTGGACCAGGGGTTCCTAGTAGCTGCTTAGTCTTAAGTTTCCATGGTGTGCACCTCTGTGCCTCACCCCTATGCACAAAAACAAGAACACTTAGGTGCATAAATAGGTACCTGGATATATATATACGTTTGTATAAAATCCTAATATAATTCCTGGATAATGGCCTTACATGGTTTTGGAGTTAATGCCCAATCCCTTCTCAGCAGAGGTGGAGGAAAGCCCTTAGCACGGAGTATCCTCTCCAACATGGTGTTTTCTAGATCCTCCCCCTTCCTAAATTATTCTTTACACACTGAATTGATATAGGGTGTAAGAATCTTATTATACATAACACTGGGGTAGGGAAACATACACTGAGTCTGGCCAGAATCTGTATTCCACTCTGTGCCTCCCCTTCCTCATCAATTCAGTGTGATCGACATGATATCCAATCCACGGCATGTTTTCAAGATTAAATGAATTGAATGCAAAGCATTTGTTATGGGCTGAATTTCATGTCCCTCTAAAAGTCACATGTTGAAGTTCTAACGCCCCAGACCCTCAGAATGGGACTATACACACAGATAGTGTCCTTAAAGAGGTAATCAAGTTAAAAAGAGGCCTTTAGGGTGGTCCTAATCCACTAGGACTGGAGTTCTTGTAAGAAGAGATGATTAGGACACAGACACGTACAGAGGGAAGATGAGGTGAAGACGCAGGGGAAGACAGCCGTCTGCAGTATGAGAGAGGCCTCAGAAGAACCGAGGAGAGAGGCCTCAGAAGAACCCAGCCCCGCCAACCCCTGCATCTCAGATTCTACCCTCCAGAGCTGCGAGAAAACCTATTTCTGTTTTTTGAGCCACCCAGTCTGGGCTACTTTGTTATGGCAACCTGAAAAAACGAACACAGCATTTGGAAAAGAAAAGCCCTCAGTATACATTAGCTACTACATCCAAGGAGGCAGGCGGTGAGGTGAGTAAGGGAGCCAATTTAGCAGTCAGGCAGACCTGAATTCAGGTTGGTCATGTCAGATCCCTCCAGGGCTCAGTCTTCTCATCCAGAGAATGGTGATAACACACGAATAACGTGAGCAAACAAAAATGAACACAAACCACCCGGCCCCAGGCCTGGGCTACAGTAACTGCTCAGAAACCTTAGGTGCTCTGCAGGTTGCTGGAACATGTCAGCCAAACCAAGCCACCCTCAGGCCACCAGGTGGATAAAATCCAACTTGTTCCTCCCAAGTCTGTGATGTCCAGAGAGGCGGGGCTTGGGCATCATTTTCCTGCTTAAAACATTGCTACTTTTTACTGGATCAGGAGAGCCAACCAGGCCAGTGAGAAAGTGGGAGCCAACTCAGAAAATGTCATGGTTCAGGTGTTTAGGCAAGTTCAATCATGTGTTTGTTTTAATGTACCCCAGGAATCTACCACACTGTGTAGAGATTTAATAAAAAGCAGGATGGGCATGGTAAGAATAATGGGGATAGGAGAGTAGGCAAACCCCTCCCTGAGGCCCCCAGGACACTTGGAGAAGGGTTTGAATCCCCATGTTCGCAAGTGGCTTGCTCAGATGTGACCATCTCCATGAGAATCTGTTAAGGGACAAGCACATGTAATGGAGGTGAGCCCAGGTACGTAGAGGGGAAATGACTTTCTCAGGTCTTGCCATGGGTCAAGGCAGCAAGTTCCCAGTAGGGATCCCTCTCCAAGAGTTTCTGACAGCAGCCCAGGCAGAGAGTGATGCCCCCCTTCTGTCACCGGCTATTGGTGTGTGAAGGAAAGCAACATTCACAGCTGATGGAAAAGCTCTGTCCGGAGGCAGTCTGGCGAGATTTTCAATCCAATTTCTTTCGAGTGAAAGGCTAACAGGATAAGATCTCTCTGTGTTAACAACCTGGATTGTGAGTGAAGTCCCTGGGTTGGGGCAAGAGATGAGGTCATGAAATCAAGAGCTTACCTCGCAAAGCAATCTAGTCCAAGCCCCAGGTCCCCAAGCCTCCCCTCCAGAGCCTGTTAATCTTGTGTTGAACATGTCCCTCTGTGGGCACTTCCTGTCCAGGAATTTAGGCCATCCGTCCCTGGGTAATAACCCCACCCTAGTGTTTGCAGCAGAAGCCTGGAGGCATGTCACTGGGCATACCACAGACTCCTCAGTGGGGCCAATGGTATTCTCCATGAATGAACACACCCTCAGAGCTAAGGCTTCACAGGTGACCCCTTGGGATGGCTCATAAACCAGTCACCTTCCTTGAGGCCCCTGCACTGCTGCAAATCAGGTACGAAGTACAGTGGCTGCAAATACATTAGATATCATGTCTTGTCCATGGGTGACAGCTAGATGCCTTCTCAATAGCCCAAGCTCCCTGAAACCATGTGGAGCAAGTAATTTGAGGAGCTAGTGTTCATTGGTGACCCAATGCCCCACACTGGGTTCTTAGGGCCCACAACCTGGCCTTGCAGCAATGAGAAACTGGGTGTGGCAGCCAATACACTCAGGTGCTGGGACTCAACAAAATCCACATTAAAGGTAAAAAGAAGCAAGCTCTCAAAAATAAACTATCCTGATTCTCCCCCATTAGCAAGCTTCAACTCAACCCCTAAGAGATGTGTGGAATGTGTGGGGCCAATGTGTGGAAGACTCATTCAACATGCAAGATCAAATCTGTCAGCCTCTGCAAGATGGATGATTCTCATAGGCATGATGTTGAGTGAATTAAGTCAAGATTCCATTTTTATCAAGTTCCAAAGGAGACAAAACTGATCTAAAGAGGAAGTGAGCGGAGTAGTGGGGGCTCTGGTATGAGGGTGGTTCTGGCTCGAAGGGGCACAGGGGAAAATTTGAGGTGCTTGAAAATGTTTTGTTTCTTGATCTGGGTGGTGGCATCCCAGAAGTATGCACATGTAAAAATTCATGGACTGTACACTTAACATTTGTGCTTTATAACATGGAAGTTAAATCTTGATTCTGTAAAATTGCCAACGCTTTGTTGAGTACCTACTACATACCAGAGCTCAGGCCCTGATGGTTTGGGTGATATCCTCAGGGGAGAGTGGTATCTTCCACAATGCCACAGATAACCCTGTGAGATGTTACCACCTGACATACAGACATTCCCATCATCCTTTCTGTCTCCTTTTATAATGGGCTACCTGACCTGTACTCTGGGATAACAAACAAAACTGCAAACCTACTTTCCCCATTCCCAACATTAATTTGGGAATATAGAGGAAGAGAATCAAAGCAAAACCCAAACAGAACATAAGACATCCAGGACAAAGTCCTCATTTTCATTTAATCCGTAGGAATAAAGAAAACTCTTTTCCAACAGGATTGGTAGAACCCAGGAATACAGAAGACATTTTCATCTAGTTTCTGCATGCTGTCAATGCTAAGATTTCTGGATGTCTAAGGATGCAATTGTGTGCAGGATACGCTCAGGGAGAGGAACAAGTATAATCACTGAAGAACAAAGAGTCCCAGGCAGACAATCACCAGCTTCAGGAATTTGGACTCTGTGTAAGGTTGGCTTTGATTGCTGGGCACCTGTGAGCTGGGCTGTAAAGAGACTGAAAGAAAAGCTCTCAGAAAGATCTCCCAGGTCTAATGGGTGGGAGGAGTGAGCCTCACATTTTAGTCTGCAATGTTTGGGCAATGTTTGACTGGGTCCTGAAAGTGAGTAGTAACTTTCCAGGCAGACAATAAAGAGGAACGGTGTGTGCTAAATGTCCAGGGGTTAAAGACAGAGTGAGGTCTGTGTCAATGCTTGACACATAGTTGGCCTTAAAATGTTTTTATTGAATCTGTGCAGGCATTCGTGAGTAAGTGAATGAATGCATGCATGAATGCACAAATGCACGGAGGAAAGAAGAAAGAAAAGCAGGCAGGCGGGCTCAACCCCTCACCATCCACAGCTGGGACTCATGGCCTAGCTCTGTGTAACTCAGCAACTGCCCCACATCCTTCCTGGGCCAAATAACAGAACCACCAAAAATATTTATTTAGTTACAGAAAGGCTGGCTGAACCAAAGTAAGGAGGAGAAGAGGGGAGGGAAGGAAGAAGGGAGGAAGAGTACAAGGAGAAGGGGAGAGTGAGGGTGGGGGGAGGGAGAAGGAAGAGAAGAGGCAGGGTGGGGAGGGAACGGTGGAGAAGAGAGGAGAGGGAAGAGGGGGAGAAGAACATCTGAAATGAGGATTTGAGGGGAAAAAAGGGAAGAGGAGGATTTGAGGGGGGAAAGAGGGAAGAATAGGAGGGAGGGAGAGAGGGAAGAGGTAGAAACAGAGAGGGGAGGAAGGACAATGATGGTGAAGGGAAAAAGAGAAAGGGAGGCAGTCACTTCTCTGGCAGCTCATATTCACAGTGACAGAGTCTCCACGGGAGAATCAAGGACAGTCTAACATGAGTCACTCCTGCTCTAATGCAGCAAGTTGCAGATCTGAGCCACGCCCTCTTAAAACACAGCAACAGGACCTTGATGACCATCATCCCCAGACTCATCCTTGTCCAGAGATAAAGATTCCTCCCAGAGGCCACGCTCAGAGTGGCAGCTCCAGCAAATGGTCACTAGGTGGCGCATATTCCTCATTGTCCTTTCCGCAGGTTCTCAGCGGCAAGAACCTGAAGCTCACACATCAGGAAAGAGAAAGGTCCTGTCACTGAAGGACGCCTGAAGCCAGCACAGGAGACCTGTGGTGGTGGAGAGAACCACCAATGAAGTGAGTCTGCGCTGTCACTCTCAACACAGAGCTTGCTTTTTAGACAATCCCAAAGACACTGCCCAGAGTGGGCAGTGGGACTGAGTTCAGATCCTGACTCCACCTCACAAGCAGTTACAGAACACTTTCCCTGAAGATGCCTGAGAGTCCAGTCTCAGGGATAAAGAAAAGGTTCCCAATCACAGAAGCTCCACCATTATCTGTTTTACACACCGCACATTCATGCAACAAATAGTGTGGGAAGAAAGGAAGTCCAGGGCTTAAAAAGCATTGGGGCACCTGGGTGGCTCAGTCAGTTAAGTGTCCGACTCTGTTCAGGTCACGATTTCACAGTTCCTGAGATTGAAACCTGAACTGGGTTCTGTACTGACATCTCAGAGCCTGCTTGGGATTCTCTCTCTTTCCTTGTCTCTCTGCCCCCTGTCCCACTTTTTCTCCTCTTCCCTCCCCCTCTCTCTCTCAAAATAAATAAATAAACTTAAAAAAAAAAAAGGCATTGTAGACACCAGCACTAACTCTAGTGGCTTCACTGTGGGGCAGAGACCCAGCCAGGCATTCAGTCAGAGATTTTCTAAAAGCCCCTGCCCAAACTGATAAAGTTTCAGGTCCCACACAACATGGATCTGCCTAGCACATACCAAGTGCACAATCCACAGTGCCTAACCAACAAGACAGGATTGCTCCATTTTACAGATGAGAAAACTAAGGCTCGAGAGAACATTAAGTGGTAAGCTAGAAACCCATGAGAATAGGACCAGGCTGGGACTCCCACATCCTCAGGACCAAAACCAGCTGCCTTGGCAAAGCACCACTCCCATGGACCATCACTGTCAGGATCTGGACACAAAGTTTTGACCCCACCCACCTGTCATCCTTCTCTACCAGGTATCCTTCACAGCTCATGGACTAACCCCAGGGGCCTCCCTGTGTTCTTTCCCTTCTGTCACATCACTGAGTCTCTGTGTATGTTGTCCCTTTGTCTAAATGACAAGGATACCATTGGAAGAAATGTGTGTGTGTGTGTGTGTGTGTGTGTGCACGCACGCTTTATTTGTGTAATTCCACTAACCCAATAACATCTAGTACCTGGTTCTGCATCCAGCAAGCACTCAATAAATGTGTCTTGTTATTGGGACAGCATAAGCGCAGGGGGTAGGGATGGAGTGTTGACAAGTGGAAAATGAGAGTGTTTCAGAATTATGGAGCAAATGAACAGGGAAATGTATCGCCTATAATAAATATACCTCTGAAGAGCCTTAAAAGAAATCAATGAAGCACAACATCAAAGTCCCAGGGAGTTATAAATCAGCAGCTTGATAGACAAAAGTGCATCCGAAATCATTTAAAGTGCACCAGAAATCATTTATGTCTGAGTAATTAGAACACATTGGAACGACTCCGTGCCATTGAACCGAAATTGAGCAACATAATGTTTATGAAATCCCTGTGGACTCAGGCAGGAAAACCAGAAAGATGAAAGTTGCGTTGAAAATTCCCCCCACCTGTCCAGAGCCCTCCTGCACAATCCCCAAGGGGGGCCTGGAGGGAGATGGAGTTTGTTTTTAACCCATGCGCAAATTTGTTTTTTTCTTCTGGTTTAAAAATGTTTGCAGTCCCAGTTGTTCAAAACAAAGTGCGAGTCCCAAGCTGCATGTAACAGAAAAGGGCCTCCCATCGGACCCCCCAATTCCCAAACAGAGAGAATCTTTGTTAAGACAGCAAAGAGACCTGGTAGGAATGAGAATATTTAAGAATTTTCCAAAAGAGGTGGCTGATCTTAGTGAGAAAAAGGCTGGACTTTCTCCTCAGGGCTTCTATAGGATTTGACACTCCCTCCCACAGTCGCCTTAAAGGTGAAACTCTTGGGAGTGGATGGTGGCTGGAACCCTGCAGGGGGAGATGGGAGACAAAGGGATCGGAAAGAAGGAAAAAATCACCTACTTTGATTTGGGGAGTAAAATAAGGGTAAGGCCAGAATTCTAACTTGGAGACATTCAAAGAAGCACTCGGGTATCAAGGACTCTCCCAATCCTCCTCCTGGATCTCAGGCCCCATAAACACAGTTCCACTGTGGTCCGAGCACCAGATCACTTCCTCCCATAAAATGATAATCCAAACTGGACCCGTGACGTGGATTGGACATCCTGGTGTCACTATCAGCTCGCAGACATCTAATAACGAAAATCCCTAATTTTTACACCTCCATCCTTCCCTCATCTCTCCCCCTAGTTTTAGACAACATAACCTCAGCCTCTGGGATTCATATCCTGGGCTGTGACCTGGTACCATCAGCGTGCTGGACAGCTATGAAAGCAAGCAGATCTCTGTGTGTCCGGGGTGGGGCGGGGGTAAGGCTACAGCTGTTACACAGAAATAGGTCTATTTATGCTCCCTTTGACAAGAACCTGGAAGACTTATGTTGGGGAACCCACCTTCAACTGTGCAAGTGCAAATGTACTGTGAACCTATGAGTGTCCTGAGACTTTCGAAGGAGGTCCACCTGGATGGCAGGTACAGATCCTGCTCAAGCCTGAAGGAGGCTGACCACTGCCATGCCACCAGCTTTTTTCCATCTCATGGCCTCTGAAATTCTTCCCCTCCTCCAGCCAAGGACCCTCAAAGGAACCAGAGGGATCTTCACAAAAAGCAAATCAGATCACCTCCTTCAAAACCATTCAAAAACTTCCATTGCTTTGGGATAAAGGTCAATATCCTTCCTATGGCCTGGGACTTCACAACGTGGGCTGCCACCTATCCCGTCAACCCTTTTGACCTCATCTAGAATATTTCCCATCTCTCCCCCCCCCCCCCGATCCTTCTCTGATCTTAAGTCACTCTAGTTGACCTCTGAGAGTGCCTGGAAATAATGTGGCCATAGGATATTTGCACACACTGCCCCTCTGCCTGAAATCCTCTACTCACTGCCCTTGCCATAAGACCTCAGCTTATGAGTCTCCTCCTGGGAAAACCTCAGACATACCTACCATCTGGGCCAGGTTTCCTTGTAATAGGCTGTCCCAGAGCCATGTTCCTCCTTATGGAACACTTATCTCTGCTTATAGATATCCTCTAGGTAGGATTATCCTCTAGTATACTTAATCCGCCTCCCACTGGACTGTAAGCTCTAGGAAGATAAGCCAGGTGCGTCTGGGCTTACCATTACAAGGAAAGCAGCCACGTGGGGTCTGACGCATGGCAGGTGCCCAATATTGGACGGGTAAATGAGTAAACAGATAGATTGATGAATGAGCAAATGAGTGGATGAATAGATGGGTGGATAAGTGGGTGGATCACTAGTTTTTGTTGACATTGGTTTCTGAGACTGATCATTTTTATCAATTATAAAAGGTTGAGAACATCAAAATACAAAGCAAAAGACTAATGAAGGGTGAGAAAAGCCAAAGTAGGAACTAAACAAAACAGCAACAATGATGTTGGTGGAAAGACAAGCTCACCAATTCATTCACTCACTCACTCAGAAGGTCCTGAGCTCCTACAACACGCAGGCACTGAGATGGGTCTCGGGTTGCAGTGAGCTGTTGGGGGCCACCTTGTGGATGGGCTTTGGATTCAGATCACGAGGTATCACTTGGTTTGACCAAGTTCTGGTCTGGAATAACCCTGGGCAAGTATGTCTCAATGCTTAACACCTACCAACCTTCCAGGATCAGACTATTGCCCTTTGTGCCCATGCGAAGGAAACAGAAACTTGGTGGCCTGAAGTCTGGCGCTGACCTCCACTCGGTCTCCAGCAGGCTGACTTCTGCCTCGAGCAGAGGATGGCAGACATTCACATTCCACACCCATCTCAGACAAGCGACAACAGAGGACAGAATTTGGCTCGATGTATTTTGCTAGTAATGGAATAGACTGATGGCATATTGGAAATTCACATTTAAAATAGATCTCTCCTTTCTGTAAAATGAGATACCATCTACCAATTCGGGTAATGAACATCTAACTTAAATCCAAGCCACAGGCTGGGAGCACGGGCCCAGGCATGGTCCAGCATGTTCCAGGTGGTCCAGCCCATCCTGACACATATCACCGAGGCCTCCCCGCTTCCTCCCACTTATTTTGTTTCTTCGTAAAATCGTTACTGAGAATATTGAACTACCTTACAGAGACGTATTTACTCCCCTTATCTTCCCGCCGTCTCTCTTGATTAAAAGCTATGTGTGATATTTGTAGTTATCAAACATCAATATTTGGCATGGATTTGTGGAATGGAGATGCGGAGAAGAAAGGAATCCGACCATTTCTATAAAGGGTAAAACCCTGAGCAAACAGACCGCATTTCTTATTAGGGGCAGTAAAGAGCAGAGACTCATTTCAGAAGGGACCAGTCAGGCTGCACCCCAGCAGGCTTTGTGAAACCAATGCTCAGGGCTCAAAATTAGATTCCAGATTTCATCAGGAGAGGCAGCTCCCTTCTGAGGGTAGGGGAAGCGGGGAGAATCATGTAGCCTATCTGAAAATTTTTAGAGCTGGCTGAAAGACAGCTCTCTTCCCCAAGGAGTTAAGTCCAGCACTCAAACTGGGCAGAGCTGAAATACTAATGAGTTAACCTTTCCTTAGGGCCCATCCCTAAGGCTCTACCTACGTTAATACATTTAATGCCCACAACAACCTGATACATCAACTCCATTTTACAAATGTGAAAAGTGTGGCACCAAGAGGTCCAAACGCTTGCCTGGGCTTACACAAGAAGGAAGAAGAAGAGCTGGGGGTCCAGTCTGGTTCACAAGTCTGTGCACACAACCACTCCACCACACCCCCTCTGGCCTCTCCATGGCAGAGCTGCTTGTCCAGAATCCACAGTATACTGTGTTTAAGACTTGCTGCCATTCTGGAAGCATCCTTGCATCAGGTCCCCACCATCACTGAGTACCTACATGACCTTTGCCATGTTAGCACAGCCACGGTGTGCCCCTCTGAATGAGGGTAGTAATAATCGCACCTGCCTCCCAGGACGTTGTGACAATTCACGACATATGCATTTAAAGGGCTTAACATACAAGGGAGATTCATATGCATTCATTGTGGGAGTAGTAATATATACAACTACTGTGGAAAATGTGGGGGTAGCATCTACTAAAACTAAACACGTATCTATTATGTGACCAAACAAATACATCCTTGGCATCTTCCTGAGAGAAATGGATGAATCTTTCCACCAAACAATGGATACACAAGTGCACATACCCCCCAAACTGAAAACAACCCAAATGCTCATCAAGAATTCCAGAGAATGATGGCAAAGGCAAACAATGAAATACCCTTCAACAATTTCAAGAGGAGAAACGACTGATACATGCAGGAACATAGCTGGATGTACTGGGGATGATGCTGCAGGAAAGAAGGCTGATGAACATGTACTGTTGGGGCTTAGGTGAAGTTCATGAACGAGTAAAATTGATCTTTCATAATAAAGTCAGGAGCGTAGTTGGGGAGAGGTAGTACTGACTTTGGGAGAGGCATGAAGAAGCCTTTTGGGGTGCTCCAAATCAGTAAGACTGATCTCTTCCACTCATTAATTTTGTTAACAAGTATTCATTGAGTGTCCACTGTATTTGAGACACTCCCTCAGGAGGGAGGGAGAAGACAAGACCCCCATTCCCAACCTCAAGTTGGATGCTAACATTGGAAACCTGTCAGTATCACTGTGTCTCCAGGGGGCATAGCCATCCTCAGGGATTTGGAAAAATCACTAAATAGATTTCCTTCTTTTATCTGGCAAAAAGCAGTGGGGAGGAAGGGCAGGGAGGCTCATCAGAGCAGCAGACCTCTGCACTCACTGTGCCCGGGGTCACAAGCACCACTTAGCATTTCATCCTGGCAAGCCTGGCTTGCTTTAATCAGGACCACGTGGCCAAAATCATGTGCGACATTTTGAAGGCAAAGAATTTAAGCCTCCATGTCTCACTGCCCCGAGTATCAGCTTTGTCCTTCTGCTCTTAATGCTGTTATCTCGTCCCCACACTTGGTTTTCTGCCGAGCAGATGCTATAGAAAGGCATATTAGCAATGAGAAGCAGAGCGTGCCTAGAAGCCTGGGCGCCGAGCTGGTGACCCCTCTGCTCCGGAGGCCTGCTCCAGGGGGTCGGAGGAGTGAAAAATGCCCAAGAGGAACCAAGGCTTCCTCCAGTCACTCAGCTCCTAAGCCAGGTCCCAGGGAGATCTGTCTAAAATGCAAATCGGATCAAGGCAATCACCAGCTTAAAACCCTTCTGCAGCCCCACACCAATCACTGCAAAAACTCAACTCCTGCCCATCACAAAGCACCGAGGCATGCCTGTTTCTCTAATACCCCCTCCTCTAGAATCTGAGTCAGACTAAAGTCCACGCCCATGGCAGCCTTTCTACCTAAAACCCCTGCCCCTGCAACTGCTGCGAGGATCCCCCTTGTCCTTCACAACTCTAAGTGTCACTTCCTCCATGGAGCCTTCTCTGACCACCTATTTGTGCCACCACCAAATTCTGTATTCTGCCTCCACTAAGAAGCAATCAGATTGTGCCTCAATTATAGGTTTCTTTTATTCATGGTTTTATTCCGTCATCACCACAAGCCCCTTGAAGGCAGGGTCTAGGTCTACTTCACTTTTGTATCTTCTGACTCTCAGCAGTGAGTACAAGAGTTTAAGAGAGGCAAGTGAAGGGAGGGATACATGAGAAGGAGAAGTGAGAAAGAAGGAGGTGAGGAGGGAAGGGAGGAAGGGAGGGCAGAGGGTATCCAGGGGATGCAACAACTCAATAGAACAGAAGGACTTGGGGGAAATCTTTGAACAACACTTTTCTGATTGATCTTGATGGATGATGAGGAAGTTTTGCAGTCAGGCTTGAGTGGGGGAAGTGGAGCAGAGGTGATAACCTAAGGAAGGGTGCCCAGTCAGGGAGACCAGGACTGGAGGAGTGCAAGATGGGGTCCAAATGGCATGCTTGGAATCAGAGGAGTTTGCACTCTATTCTCAGATCGCACAGAGCTACTGAAGCATGCTCAAAAGGAGAGTCATGGTCAGGCATATGAGGCTGCTAACTGAAGAAGGCAAAGTCCAAAGCAGAGGACTGGTTAGAGCTGGTTGTATAATCCAGACGTGCCATAACAAGGGTGTGAACCAGAGCAGTGGGTCCACTAAGGATATGCCAAGGGAGAATGGACAAACTTTGGTGACTTCAGACTGGAGGAAGCTAGGGAAATACAAAGGATGCTGGGGGACAGGAGGATGGTGAAACCTTTGAATACACAGGTAGGAAAGCAGTGGGGGATGCAGGGGAGCGGGCAGTTCTGTGTTGGCTACTGTGTCTCCATGAGATACCTGGCATTGGGATGGCATTCATGCTGCCACTGTCCCCTAATTACTAATCATAACTAAGTCTTTCCTTCTGAGGAAAGAAATAGCCTGAGCACCACTCCTATTTGGCACCTATAAATGTGGTGTTACCTACTTCCCATACCTGCTTACAGACATCACAACCTGCGATCAGGAGGTTGAGAGCCAAAAGAGCCTGGTAGACGCCCCCCCGTTGGGAAGGTAGATAAGGAAGCTGAAATCCTTGGAGGGCTGGAAGCAGAACCAGGGACGAAATCCAACCCAATGCACCAAGGCTCCAGCTCATACATTCTGCTGCCTCTTGGAGTGTGAAACGGCACAGGACTGTCAGCACTCACAGTGATTATGAACCAGAGCATAAATGACGAACAAACCTGCCTCAAGAAGAAACTGGCTCCTTTTTTTTTCCTTCTGGAATCTTGCATCAAACCTTAGTCAGTCCCCAGTGGAAATAAAGGCTGGGTGAGCGCATGTGTGCATGTGCATGCGTGTGTGTGTGTGTGTGTGTGTGTGTGTGTGTGTGTGTGTATGTGTGTGTGTATACAAGGAAACAGGACTGTGTTTTCTTCCAAGAGCTTCACATCCACCCCTCTAAACAATACTGATCACTTTTGCTAAATTCCAAAAGGTGGCAGCATTCCATTAAATATTCATTTGCTGTGGTGGCTGCAGCAGGGAGTGTCCCACAGAATACAAATGGGGAGGAAGACACCCAGAGAGCTGGGTGTCAGGAATGATGTAGAGTCCAGCAATGATGGGGGACTGGGGCCTGGGGCCTGGGGGAGCTATGAGCCCTTTACTTGGGGAGGAAGAGGAGGATGCAGCACGGAAAGATGCTGGAGTGGAGCACTTGGCCCAAAGACCAAGAGAAAGCTAGATTTGTCTCAAGACTTTGATAAGCAAGTATCTGGGGTGGAAAGACCAGGTTTATGCCATGGATCATCCCTCCCCAAGAATGGGGGCAGGACCCATGACTTGCCTCTGACAGAAAATTTGATGGAATGCCTCGTACGTGATTATATGAGGACATATATACGTAGCACTCCATCCTGCTATCATGCCCAAATAGACTCTCCTGCTGGCCTTGAGAAAGTATGCTGCCATCATGTGAACTGCCTATAGAGAGGGCTATGTGGCAAGGAAGTGTAGAAAGCTTCTATAAGCATACGTCCTCCATCCTGCAACTGCAAGGAAATTAATTCTTCCAACAACCAGTTGAACTCAGAGGAGGACCCCAAGCTCCAGATGAGACCCCAGCTCCAGCTGCCATCTTAAATGCAGCCTTGGGAGACTCTGAGAAGAGGACCCAACCATGCTTGTCCGCAGACCTTTGATATATGTTAACCGAGATAATAAACAGATGTTACTTTAAGCTAAGTTTCTGCAATTTTTTGTACAGAAGAAAATGAATATAGTATATTTCTGTGACAGAGGAATATAGACGTTATGAAATGCATCTCTGGAATGAAGGAGAACAAAGTAGAAACTCGGACTCTGACACTTAACTGAACTAGGCCTCCAGTATGATCAAGAAAGAGAAAAGAGTAGTAGTGTTCTTCATGCTGGAGCAGGGTCACTTCCATCCATTTTAAGACACATTCACTCCAAAGTGAACCCCAGAATGGAGTGTAAATCTGCAAGTTTCTTAGCCTCATTTTCCAAGTGCCTCCCATCATGTGACTATTTGACTACAAATGACCCCAATATTTAAAGACAGGTGTATGTTAGGCCTCCAGCATGTCACCTCAACAGAACCATTTCATCTGATACCTAAGCAAAGACAAGTAGCTTTGACCAGGTAGGATGTTCACCTTCCCTGCTGACTTGAGAATCATCCCTACATCTAAGATCTTTCCAGAAATGTTCCTTGCACCATTAAACAGAAGCGGGTGGCCTCGGTGCAACTCAGCTCGGGCAACAGTCAAATCCAGATTGAGTCCCAGATATACCACCCATTAGCTATGAGACTCTGAGCAAGACACTTGACTCTGAGGCTGCTCTTCACCTGTGGAAATGGGGCTAGGGAAAGTTCTTCCTTTGGTGGGCTGTTCTAGGTATCAATGAGATAATGCATTTGATACACTCAGCACAATGCCAGGTACCTCGTAGGTGCCCAATAATGCTATCATTATTGTTATGTCCTGGACTCTGGATACAAGTGAGTCACATCTGCTGTATCCAAGAAAGGCTCTTTCTGGGAGGCTTTCCCAACTGGAAAGCTGGAGGTCAGAACTGGGGGAGCTGTGTGGCAACACAGGGCAGGGCAGTGAGTAGAAGTGGTGGCAATATGCCAAAGCCTGAGACTTTCTGGCCCCTGGGGCAGCCAAGGACAAGAAAGTCTGTCTCCAGGCCCTGGTTCAGTCTTCTGGGCCCCATTTTCACTCTTCCAAAGGGACTGCAGCATTTCTATGACAACTAAGAATAAAACTTTAATAAAATGTCATCAACTGCCCTGGGCACCTCACTTAAAGCCTAAGACTCACTTCTTCATTTCATAAATAGTCACTATCAATATTATGACTACTACTACTACTCTTACTATTATCAAGGAAAATAACCACTCACCGTAAAAAATAAATAAATAAAACTGGAAGAGTCCAAAGAAAAATGCAAAACTACCAATTTAGTTCAATTCCCCATCTGCCTTTCTGACACCTCTCTCTGCATTCAGAGACAGGGAGATATATGAATATAATTGCACATAATTGGAGTCATATGATATATGCTGTATTTCTCACTCAACAATATGTCATGAGCATCTTTCCAAGTCCATAAACATAAATCTTCACCACAAAATTCTAGCAGCAGCTTGGATTGGACTTTATGGATGCATGTAATTTACTTAAACAATTCCTTATTGATGGCTACTGAGGCCATATCTTTATTATTATTTTTTGCTAATATAAGCATCCCTCAACACATATACAAACATAGCTTCTCGCATTCACACATTCATCGCCAAGGTGTAAATTCCTACAAGTGTGATTACTTCATCAAAGACTAAACATGTTTTATGCTTTCAAACACGTGAGATGGAATCATCGGTCACCACATGTTGCCACGAACCAAAAATCACAAAAAAATGACTCCTTCTACCTAGGACACATTAGGCTGGGAGACTGATCCATGGATTCCAGCCAGAAGGACCCAGAATGGCAGTACTACGAAGGTCAGAGGTAGGGAAGAAGGGGTGGGTTAGGGTTGCTGACCTCAGAAAACCTCTAAAACTCCTCAGCTTCCAGTAGAAAAAGAAACAGGATACTGTCTTTACTTCCAGTGGAGAGAACCCATCAGCCTTAATGAGGTGGGGCTAAGGGCCAGAGAATATCCAACCCAATCCAACGAAGTTGAAAATCCAGGGGGGCAGGGGTGCTCTTCTAGGATCCTGGCAAAAGGAGAGATCTCAGACACCTTTAGTCCTACTGTGGATAACGAGCATTAAAGTGGGTGGGGGGAGGTTTCTCCACATGTTTCCATCTTTCTCTTTAAAAGTTCCTGCACAGCATAACCAGCTTCAAGACTTGTAAGTCACTTCCCTGTTCCATGCTCCATTTTCTCACCTGCAAAATGGGTTTGGTATATTTATGTTTTCTTTCCACAGGCTTAATGTGAGGTTACTAGACTCCTGTGTGCCATAAAACACAGAGTTATTTCTAAGATCATGAGGAGTGTGGTACTCAGCCTCCACAATGCCCCCCAATGATCCCTCCTCTGGGTATCTACATTTGTGTGTACCCCGTACAACAATTTCATCGTGGATGGTTTGCATGAGTAACAGAATACAGAAGTGAGAGCATGTGACCTCTGAGGATAGGTCATAAAAGGTGTCAGGGATTCTGCCTTGCTCTCTATTCCTCCTAGAGGGCCGTGTCATGAGGACACCCAAACAACTCTATGGAGAGTCTCCACAGGAGGAGCTGAAGCCCCACTCAAGCCTGAGGATGATGGTCATGCCAGTTCTTTAGAGACCCTGAGCCAGAACCACCCATCTAAGCCACTCCCAAATTCCTGACCCCAGAAACTGTGAGATAATGTTTGTCCTTTTAAACCACTAAAGTCTAGGGGCGCCTGGGTGGCGCAGTCGGTTAGGCATCCGACTTCAGCCAGGTCACGATCTTGCAGTCCGTGAGTTCGAGCCCCGCGTCGGGCTCTGGGCTGATGGCTCAGAGCCTGGAGCCTGTTTCCTATTCTGTGTCTCCCTCTCTCTCTGCCCCTCCCCTGTTCATGCTCTGTTTCTCTCTGTCCCAAAAATAAATAAACGTTGAAAAAAAAATTAAACCACTAAAGTCTAGAGTAGTTTTCTATGTGCCAAGAGATAAAATACACTTTCGTGATCTAGCAATCATTTCCCCATCTACACAATGGGGAGACTACCACAGAGACTTGATGTGGAGTTGTGGACACTGACACAGTGCAACAGAGAGGGAGTCCAGGCTGTGTGATGTTGGACATATTCTCTACTTCACTCAAGCTTTGGTTTCCTCATCCACAAAATGAAGACAGGACCAGCACTTACGTGATGGGGTCATTGAGGGGACTGAATCAGCATAGAGATCAAACACTTGGTCAAATGCAAAGTGGGACAAGACAGCCAGCTGGGTGGTGGTCATTTCTCATCATGTTTTTTCTTCTTCCTCCTCCATTTGGCATCACTGGTGACCACTTCTTTCAGGTGATCCAGCAATGAGTTTATTGTAAAAACCTAGCCTCAAAAGTCATTTGGGAGGGACAGATAGAAGCCAAGAAGTGGGTCCTTCGAATGTCTAGTATGCACCAAGTATCAGCACAGACTGGGTCCTAAGTGGGGAGGGGGGGGCATACCAACAAGAGATCACACACAGATGCTGCCCAAGGTCATGTGACTATCTTTTTAATTTTTTTAAAATGTTATTTGTTTTTGAGATGGAGAGAGAGAGAGAGAGAGAGAGAGAGAGAGAGAGCGGTGAGTAGGGGAGAGGCAGAGAGAGAGGGAGACACAGAGTCTAAAGCAGGCTCCAGGCTCTGAGCTGTCAGCACGGAGCCCAATGTGGGGCTCAAACTCATAAACCACAACATCATGACCTGAGCTGAAGTCAGACACTTAACCAACTAAGCCACCCAGGTGCCCCATGAAATCTTTTGATAAAAGAATTTACTCTCAGCCATGCTCTTATCACCACCACAATATCTTGCCATATCTACATTATCATTACCTCCAAACTTAGTCCATACTCTTTTCTAAGTCAACTCATGTCTTTAAAAAATATTTTCTAAAGACATTTCACGTCATTACCATAAATAGAAAGCCAGCATTGCTTGCCATGAAGACAATAGTCAAACTAAACACATCGTGACTAATACAAAGCAGCAACAACAACAAAGGTCTATGGGCCCTTTGAAATCATCTCATAGTCACCAGCGACAAACAAACATAACACACTTTCGGACCGTACCACACAGTTGTCACATCCCAGAGAGGACGAGCAGGAGTGTTTTGGGAACTGCAGTTACAGGGAGTGTCCCTGCCCCCTGTATGCCTGGATGACATGTGGAGGGAGCAAAGAAATCCACATCTAGCACCAGCAACAGTCCTATGTCCTAATAACCCAAACCATGTACCAGGACATGGGGCTTCAAAGCATTCATCGACATTCCTATGGGGACAATCCCTCCATTTCTCACCACCCTGGGGTCTGTCTCCACATCAAGAAGCAAAAAGACCAGCCCATGGTCCCTCTACCTGTCGCTGTTGCCCCAGATGAGTCCCCCAAGTGGGCCTGGCTCTTCTCTGAGGGGAGAACTCAGCTTTCCTATCTTGTAACACAGACTGAGACTCCGGCCCCAGGTGCTTCCTAATAGAAATTCTGAGAGTGCCTGGGAACATTTATTCCCCTCAAACCCAGTTACTTCTCCAGCAAGATCAGTTTCAGGTAAAAACCAGTCCTGGTGATTGATGATGGAGAGCAAGGAGGCCGAAAAGGATGCAAAAGCGGTTTCTAAATCTAATGCGTTCAGCAAAATGCTTCTACTTACTGAGTCTTGTGGACTGTTCCTGGCACTGGAGAGGAGGGCTGAGTTCTCACATTTGTAGTCCTGGCAAAAACAAAAACAAAGACAGGTGGAGGAACCCACATTGAAGACAAAATTCCAATTTGCAGTAGCCCAGTTTAGCATGACCCACGGTCTCTCACCATTTTTAGTCATCCCACTTGCTTTCTCTCTCTCTCCTTCCAACCGCCTCCTGGAGTGGGGGGTGGGAGGTGTTTAGACCTGCCCTGCCCAACACAGCAGCCACTACTAGGCACCTACAACTAGTGTGAGCTGAAATGTGCTAGATGTACTACCTGCTGGATTTTGAAGACACTACTGAAAAAAATAAATTGATTGTAAAATGTCTCATTAATATTAATATCACATTAATATTTGTATATTGATTTCACATCAAAATGATATTTAATAGTATATTAAAATAAAGTATGTTGTATTTAAATATATAAATATATTGTGAATATTTAAAATAAAATATATTATTATAATTAATTTCATCTGTTTCTTTTTACTTTTTAATGTGGCTACTAGAAAATATTAAATTACATGTGTGGTTCTCCAGACATCTCTATTAGGCAGCAATGGTCTAGAATCTTCTCTAAGAGTGGATACTCCTCCCCCCCCCCCCCCCCCCGGCCCCCAGCCTGAGGGCTGCATCCTGCTGCCCCATGACTGGTCCAGGCTGACTTTCCACAGCCTCATCCCAAGCCCTCCCACGCCCTCCCCTGCCCCCCCCCCACAACAGCTCCTGTTCCTGGAGCACCTGCACTGCTGTGTGCTTAATGCTCTTCATGTACTTTGTTCTTTAACCCTCACAAGGTTATCAGAAGCTGGTCTCCATCCCAGCCCCGTGCTATGGACACAGAATCACAAAGAGGCTGAGAACCTGTCTGAAGTACCTGGGCAGGGGTGCAGTGAAACCAGAGCTTAGACCCAGATGTGAAGGGATGGATGTTCACTGTGCTGTTGTATTTTCCCCTGAAACCTTTCCCACTTCTCCGTGAGGCATAGCACATGTAGCCATGGGAGCACATGGGAGCACATAGTTACAGTCCGTCGACATCCAACCCTCAAGCTCCAAATTGTTGTTAACTCCATGTCAGTGGGGTTTGACCTGGAGTCACCTCTTAAACCTCCTGGGCAGAGAGAGAGGTATGTGTGCATTCACACACAAACAAGGGAGACAGAGATATAGAAAGGTATCAAGAGAGACAGAGGAAGAAAGACAGGAAGAGAGAGAGAAGAAGCTGTCTACTCTCCTGTACCAGCCACAAGTTACTTAGACCCATGAACAGAGTTCTGTCAATAGTTTACAAACACCGACAAAAGGAAAACCTCTCAGTATTTCCCTTTATTGCAGTTTTGTCAAAGACATTGGTCATGGAAAAATCCAGCAACCACAAGACCAAAACTGTGCTTGGACCCCTCCTTCCTCTGCATGGGAGATGGTCCCCATGCCACCCACCCATTACTGAAATGATTAACGAATTCAGGGAGGGAGGGAGGGAAGGATGGATTTAAACACAAATTATGCCCCTCGCCTTCCAGAAACCGCCTAAAGCAGCAGCCTTAGAGGGGAGAGAGGAGGAAGATGTTGCCAAAAGCATGATTTTGCAGACAGATGTACTTATTCTCCCTTGACAAATGTCTATTGTCTGAAAATGGCTATTTTTTTCCTCCTTGTCTCTTGGTCCCATTTTCTATAGAGGCAAATAGAAGCTATGCTTGAGTGGAGTTCAGGCCTATAAGAGATCTCACCTAACGGACAAGTTCCAAGTGTTACAGATCCCCTGGGGTCTGTGTGGTCCTTTCTTTGAAAGGGACCCAACCCCCCTGCTACTTCCAGCTGGTCAAGGGATGCACCAACTACAGAGTCTCTTTCAGGAATAGGGACCAAGACACATGGAGAAAGTCTCTGGGCTCCTGAGGTCCAAAGCACTCGTATTCAAAGCCACTCTTGGCTCCGTAGCAGCCATTACTACAGGAAGGTCAAGTGTGGCTGCAGCCAAATCTAAGCCTTCCAGAGGAAGCTGACCAGAAGAAAGGAGAAGGGAGGCCCTAGGTGAGCTGTTCCTGCCACAGTGATAAGAGTCCCCAAGCCTAGAAAGAGACCCTTACACTCAAGCAGGATCTTACCTGGGAACCCTCTCACTTGAGCAACTCCTATCCAGCTGTCCCTTCTAGAGACTTGCCTCCTTCTCTTGGCGCCTTCCTCACCTCCTGAGCCCCTTCCAGCAGCCAGCTGCCCAGTATCCTACTTAGCTGAGGATCCCTCCTTGTGGTATTTCCACCTCATGTTCGTTAGTCTGGAGCCTTCACCCCTAAGAGGTGGGAACGGCACCAACTCAGTCCACTGTCCTCAGAGGACTTCTGATACCATTAGACCCTTTCATACCCTGTGATTGTGTCTGCTCCATACTAACTGGCAGCCCCCCACCCTTTTTTACACAGTCCCTGTGTTATCCTGAACAAAGCAGCTAAATACACCCAGTTCCCTGTGCCTGTTTGCATCCTCACCTTGGAAGCAGTGACAAGCACCTAAGTGGGTTCTAAGCCAGAAGCAGACAACAGAGAAGGCAGATCTCTCCAAAAGAGGGGAGGCAGCAGGGCTGACTGACATTGTTCTGGTTTCCAGAAAGCCTCACTTGTCTCCTTGAGTCCTTATAATAAACTTCTGTATCTTTTGACTCAACCTGGTGCATCGTAATGAAAATTTTTCATTACGATAGAGAAGATCTCTCTCTCCCCCTTACCACATCACTGAGTAGGACCCTAAGCAACCCATAGCTGCTGCCCATCTCTTTTTCCTTTGTCCCAAGTGCAGTGGACCCCTTCCCTGGACCTCATTCCTGCCCTTGAAGTCCAGTATTCTGCCCTTGGAATTCATGCCCTCTTGTGTCTTGGTTGGCAGATTTCAAAAGCTGGGACATGGATCACCAACAGTGAGGACTCAGCCAGTTTAAACAATGACCAAGCAAGAGAGCCCCCACGGGGCCATTTGGCATCACCCTATAGAGGATTTGGCATGAACTGGTGTGAGCTCCCAAAGAGCCGTGACAGACAGCATTTGAATGTGACACTCTTTGCAGAGACATGACTTTTAAAGTCATTTAAACAGAACTCAGATAAACAGAAGGCCAAGAACACAGCTAACGGACAGAAGATGTGCTGGGGTTTGGAGGCATGGTGGGTTCCTAAAGATGGAGCCAGTAAGACCTGCAGGGACCCCAGTTGTGAAAGACAGGTGAGGTCAGTTTTCTAAATGTCCGCCAGGCCCACGGTACCCAAACATGTCCCGACTACAGAAGTGTGAGACTCCTGGAGAAGTCTGGATTCTGGGAGACACAGGGCAGGGTGAGAAGGTGACAAGGCCAGACCATGGACCCTAGGTGATCACAGACAATAGGCAAGTCCACCTTACCATGGAGGCTGCATTTGCCCAGGCAAAAAATCAGAATAACTCCTGAATGGCTGAACCAACTGGAGGACCTAACATAATCAAATCATGTAGATTTTTATCATCTCAGAGAGCTGACGACTTTATAATTATGACCCTATACCCAAAAGCCATAAAAAAAAAAATGAATAAAAATTTTCAAATCAGGTTTTCTGAATAAAAAAAAAATAAGACCATTGGGGCACCTGGGTGGCTCAGTTGGTTGAGCGTCCGACTTTGGCTCAGGTCACGTTCTCACAGTTCTTGGGTTCGAGCCCCGCATCAGGCTCTAGGCTGACAGCTTGCTCAGAGCCTGGAGCCTGCTTCAGACTCGGGGTCTCCTTCTCTCTCTGCCCCTCCCCTGCTCACGCTTTGTCTGACTCCGTTTCTCAAAAGTAAATAAATATAAAGAAAAAATTTTTTTAAAAAGACCATAAAGTACAAGACAAAGGACAAGGTGAAAAAAATTGTAACTCACTGAACAAAGGGATAGTTTCCATTTCTTGGAATTTCTGCTATGGAATGTCTGCACATGTGGAAAATGGCCAATGCCAAAGATATGCACTGAAGCATTTCTTTTTAATTACAAAATATTGGGAGCAACATAAATTTCCATTATTCAGAGACCAACTACATCAGTTATGGTGCATCCAGAAAACCTCAGAAAAGATAATGAGGCAGCTAGATATGGAATGATAGAGAAAAACAGTAAAATGCAGAGTGGTTCATATAGTATGCTACAATCTGTTCTTTGTTTTAAGATTATATGCATATATACTGTATGCACTGAAATCTCTGGAAGATAGATAAGAAACTGGTAAAAATAAATGGCTAATTTTGGAGATAGGAGCAAGTTGGCTGAGCAGAATGGAATAGAAGGGAAGTAGGGATTTTACACTTCTGACTCTTGTATACTCTGGGCATGTATTTTTGATGAACAATTTTTATTCTACCTTAAATTTTTTTTTTCAAAGAAAATAATTTAGTGTCATGACATAAGGCATTTCTAGCAGAACCCTTTGGGTAGGGATTCATTTCTTGCTATTGTCTGAAAAAAAGAAAGTTAGCTCACATAATGTAAATGACTTGGGGGTTGCTTTGGAGGACAAGAACCCTGCCAGTGTGCTGTGAAGGCAGAAATGATGGCATGGGGGAAGGGGATATTTTAAGGGTTTTTACTGTGAAGTTCAAGTATGCGGCACACTACACTTGCCCCTTGTGTTCTCGGGGCAGGCAGTACTAATGGAGTACTGAGTTTTCCTGCTGAGCCCAGAGCTGTAGTCTAAGAACCCATCCCAACACAATCAGAAATGCCACCCATCCATGTATACTAACTGGTGCTCCAGCTGTAATCAAATCCCGTCCCTGGGTAGGATAGCCACATGGCAAAGCCCAGAAATCTGGCAGCAGGATCTCCACTCACATCGTCCCTCGGCAGCACCACTTGGTTCTAGGAAGAGACGTGGCATCACCAGCTTCCCAATGCCACCAATCCCTGCCACTGCCCAGTAGGAAGGCAAGGAGGCATCCAACTTCCCAAGGTCCATCTTCCGAAAATGTCATCTAGGCCCTACCTGACACCCCCAGATCACAGAGTCCTTCTGAGAAAATGCCAGTTACCTTCAGCAAGGAAGTCGGCTCCCTGGTTTCCCCCAACTTAGAAAATTCCGTGTAAATGTCAGATTAAGCTCTTCAGTCCTCTGCTTTTAAAATGAGAGATAAAATTTAGCTCCCTATTCCCAGATGTTAAAATCTCTGCTTCTCCCCAGGGCAAAGAAATCAATGTGAGTAAGCTCTGTATTTTTTTTCCCTTGGAACACGACCACTTCCAGCAATTTATTTGACTGACTATGCCTTCTATTACCATGTAAATTGTTTCAGACTGCAGGAAAAAAAAAGTATTAATCTCCTCTCAGTAAGTCATAAAATAAAGAAATCAATTTCAAGGTCAATTTAGCCCAAATAACACCTGCTGCCCTTTTTTGTAACATGCAGACTTCTCTGAAACACTAGGCTGTTGTCTAAGGCATCAATAGATGAAGCTACGGAAAACTGAGTTTCACATCAGTCAGAGCAGCACCAGGGGAGACCCTGGGCCCGTGGCCTAATAGCATGGAGTATGAATTTGGAAAGGAGAGGGTTAACAGGTTCAGCAAAATGACCCTCTGCAGGTCAAGGCAGGAAAGTGGAAAGAGAGCCACGACAGGGGGTCAGGTACAGTTGGATTCAAGGCAGAAGTCTGGCTGATTTGCTGTGTGACTCTGGGAAAGTTACTTAACCTCCCTGAGCCTCAGAGTCTGCATCTGTAAAATAAGTAAAATGACGAAGACTGATCTTACAGGATTCTTCAACCCAGTCTATTGTGGAGTTTCTCAAAATTTAGACACCGTGGTCTAAGCGGCCAAGTTTATGTAGCTACTCTTTATCAACAGACAGGCTAGTGTGACAGTTAAGAAAACAAGCTGACCGCCAGTGTGTAAACCATCTTTGTTCCACTTGTGAGCCCCATGATGCTGGACAAGATACTTCACTCCTACTGTCAGAGATCCTTTATCCAGAAGATAGAAGTAATGATGTCACCCATTTCTAGAAAGAGCGAACTACCATCTTCAACTAATGGACAAGTAAACTGGTCTAAGGAAGGTTAAACAACTCACCCAAGGTTGCACAACTTAACCGAGAAGGCAGTTCCAGGTCTGAACCCTGGAACCCCTGCATCCAAAGCCATTGCGCTGTCCCCCAGACCACAGTGCTTCCTGGTTTCCATGGCCCCATGATCGAAGTGTCACACAAACCCCAGAACCTCAGGCAGGAAATTGTAGCACACTAGGCTTTCTCTCGCACACCCTGTGAGTGAGCGAGGGCTTTCCATCACATGTTCCCATTGCCTCCACCACCCCACAAAACCATCCGTGAAGACATCACAGAATGGGGCCAGCAGCTTTTCACTGGCAGACCAGGACCCAGGAGACTGGGGAAGTCCATCTTCTGGACCTCTCTCATCAGGAATCCATTGTTTCTCCCCATCCTGCCCCACATGAACCACCCCAGCCCTGGCCTCACCTGACCTACGTCCTTATGCAGTATTTAGTTTTCCAGATATATCCAGGTGGTCCCAAACCATCCTGTCTCCATTTCTGCAAAAGCCAACCCTGTAATCCTACCTGTCCATCTAATCTGCTCCCAAGCTGTACTGTCCTACCTGTGAGATGCATCCCCTAGTGCCCATGCCTGAACTCAGATCACATTCTCTACAGTGGCTTCCACCAAGGCCTCCCTGGCCCTATTCTCTCCGCCGCTCACCCTCCTCTATTCCGTACCACTGGAATTATCTTCAAGTATAAACTGGTTATGTTATTCTCACTTAAACACACTTCCAGGCTCCCGTGTCACCGAACACAGTGTTGGCCAATGTTTACGTGGGGATGCATTGAGGACTATGGTCCTTGGACATGTCACTCGGTCATGGAGACACTCAGCAGCCCACATCTGGCAATGGTAACTCTAATACAGCTACAGACAAGATGCCTGGACCTCCTAAAATATAATGCCAGAAAAGCAAAGCCACAGTTAATTGAGCATTTACTATGTACTTCAATGTAGAATCACACAGCTAGTTAATTGGCAGAAGCTGAAAAGGGCTTAGGCCCTGGGCCATAGTTCCCACTCACTTTTTAAGAGCTTTATTGTGATAAAATTCACCTAACAAATAATTCATTTAAAATGTACAATTCACTGGTTTTTAGTGTATTCACAGATATGTGCAACTGTCACCAGGGTCATTTTTAGAATATTTCATCACCTAAAAAAAATCCCATTTAATCATCACCCTTTACTCCTCCATATCCCACTCTAGCCCTAGATGACCATTAATCTACTGTCTCTATCAATTTGCCTATTCTGGACATTTAGTATAAAGGTACTCATACAAGACACGGTCTTGTGACTGGCATAATGCTGTCATGGTTGATCCAAATTGTAGTACATATCAGAACTTCATTTTTTATGGCTAAAAAATATTACACTACATGGCTAAACCACATTTTGTTTATCCACTAATCTTTTGATGGACATTTGGGTTGTTTCTGCCTTTGGCTGTTATGAATAACGCTGCTACAAACACTTGTGTATGCATTTTTGTGTGAACATATGTTTTCCATTTTCTCAAGTATACACCTAGGAGTATATAAGAATAAAGGAGTTGTCAGCCCTGTGGTAATTGTATGTTTAATTGTTCAAGGAAACACCACAGTGTTTTCCACAGGGTCTGCACCATTTTACATGCCTATCAGCAGTGTGTGAGGGTCCCAATTTCTCCATATACTCATCAACACTTGTTATTACTTGTGTTTTTTATTCTAGCCACCTTACTGGATGTCAAGTGGAACTGGATTGTGGTTTTGGTTTGCATTTCCCTGATGACTAATATGGTCCAGCATCTTTCCATGTGCTTGTGGGCCATGTGTTTATCTTCCTCAGAGAACTGTCTTTTCAGATCCTTGGCCCGTTTTTAAACTGGGTTGTCTTTTAATAATTGAGCTTTAAGGGTTCTTTGTATATTTTAGGTACAAGAGCCTGACTGGATGTATCATTTGCAAATATTTTCTACCATTCTTTAGGCTGTGTGGTCACTTTGTGTGTGTGGGGGGGGGGTCACTTTTGAACACTGTCTTATACTAAAGTGGCTTGGTCATGTGGCTTACACATAAGCAATAGTGGGACAGGTCACACATACTTTCAGTTTTCTCTCCCAGCTCCTGAAGGGGGTTAAGACTGGGACACGGGTTTTGAGGGCCTCTATTTAACCGAGTCAACACACAAACAAAAAATGCCAGGACTCGATACCACACAAATCAAGTCAGGCTTTCTGGAGTTGAAGCAAAAGCTTTGATAATTCTTAAATCTCCCCAGGTGATGACAATGTACAGGCAGACTGTGAACCACTGGCCTAAGCCCTGAGTAAATGTTGTCTTTGTCCTGGAGGGAGCTGTCTTTTGAGTCAAGGTCAGCCCACCAGGCAGCAGGACATCTGCAAGTAGTACTGCCAGATTCCCTGCCATGAGATCCTGCAGTTCTCATTTACCATGGCAGCTCCTATACCTCCAAATGCTCTCTCCAAAGACAGGCAAGTGGATCAAGGCCTAGGATATTCACAAAGAAAAGAGCTAAGTGCATGGATCTGGGACAATGTCTGCAAAGTTCAAAAACCCCAAACAGAGCCAAAAAGTAGAAACAATCCAAATGTCCATCAACAGATGAATGAATAGGCAAAATGTGGTCTATCCATGCGGTAGACTAAGATCCAGCCATAGAAAGGAATGAGGTTCTGATTCAGGCTGCAATGCAGGTTAACCTTGAAAACAAACTAAGTGAAATAAGCCAGATATAAAAGGCCTCATATTGTACTATCGCACGGGCCTGAGGGCTACAGAGACAGAAAAAGCAAACTAATGGTTTCAAGGCACTAGGAAGAGGAGAGAATAGGGAATAAAGCTTTGTGGATACAGGGTTTTGTTTGGGAAGATGCATGTATTTCGGAACTAGATAGAGATGACTGTTATACGATATTGTCAATGCACTAAATGCCACTCAGTCGTTCACTTCAAAATGGTTAATTTTATGTTAATTTTACCCCAATGGTTTTAAAAGATGAAATACATCTCAACCAACCCAAACCTCTATCCCTTTGTCCATTTTTTTGGTGAGTTGACCATATCTTTTTCCAAACAAAAATAAATATATGAAACCACAGACTTCGACATACATCTATACAATCAAGAGAAGTTGCCTCCTCTATTAATCTCAAAAGCCATTAAAATTAATAGAGTCTGTATCAGGAATGTCTAATAGAGTTACCAATTCACTGAATCAAGAAACAAGCATGAGTGATAGCAGAAATGTGGTCCCCCCCACACACAATGAGAATTTCATCCTCACGTTATGAGTGAGGTGCAGTTAAGTATGGCCTACCAGCCCATCTGTGGGGGCATGGATGGCATGTGACACCTGAGGGAGGATATTCACTCAGGAGGGAGCAGCCCACCTGGCCATGCTGCCATGTGAGTGGTATTTTTGAAAATAGAAGCTTGAGAGGCATGGTAAAAAACCACTCTGGGAGAGAAATACCACTTCATCACTGTGCCCTTGCAAGGAAACTTAAAGCACACACACACAAAAAAATGTCCATTTGCACATAGGCAACAATGTCTGAAAGAGACGTAACGAGACAAGGGAAAGCAGGACATACAGACGTCTCTGCAAAAATGCTAGGAGATGCGGCATGGAGATAAAAGAGGGCATTAGTGATGCACGATGAAACTCGGACATTTTTCTGGCTCGAGATGCTGAACACAGCACTCAAGTTTTTCCAAGGACGAGAACAGCATGGGGCTGGTGAAGGAGACATGGGTTATTACAGGAGCTTTTGCAAGATGAAGTCGGGGAGAATGGCAAAACAAGTGAAGTGTTAAATAAATACTTCCTGAATGGAATCACGAGGGAGAACACTAAAATTAGGATGTCTGACAAGGGCTTTTTATCCAATCTGCTCAGGATTTCTTCAGGGTTCCTGAGAGAGGAGTTGTCAGTGACCCACATGACACCACAGGCCATTTATGCAGAAATGAGATAGTTGAAGCACGGGGCACTGGGCAGGCTGATTAGAGGGATGTGGACCTAAGTCAATGAAACCAGCAATGCCTACGGCAGCCCTGAGACAATCCTAGAGACAAGTATCCGCAATGAAAGAGGGCACCAACCAGAGAATCACTACACTGCACAGGCTGAGAGAGTGGGTTCTAGAGTCAGGCAGCCCGGCATTGGAGATCTTGCTCTATTTTTTAATCAATGCATGACCTTGAACAACTCACGCCACCTCCCTGAGCCTTTGCTCTCCCATCTGTAGAATGGAGATAATAGCTTTATCATAGGAGGATGTTAAATCAGACAATCATAAAAATCTAGTGAATTGTTAACTGTTATCATCCCATTTCACAAAAAATAAACCGAGTCCGAAGTGGTTCAACAGCATTCGTGGATGTCCCTAACCTATGTATTGGCTTTTACTGTGTACGTGGCGTTTTGTGGCAAGAACTGTGGGTGAAACACGTCGTTTGATCTCTATAACAACCTAAGTGACTCAGGAGACAGACTGGACCTCTCCCCAGCTGTGTGACCTGGCACATGTCATGTAATCTCTCTATGCCTCAGTTTCCTCTTCTGATAAAATGGGGATAGTAACAGCACCTTTTCCACAGGGCTGCCATGAAGGTAAAAGAGGTACTGTGTGTAAAGGTCTGAGGATAGAGCCTGGCACGTGCCAATAAATGCGACAATCATATTGTTAATGATATTAGGTCATCTTACAAATGAGGCCCAGACAGGGTAAGCAAATTGCCCAAGGACACGTAGCTGCTAAGGGAAGAGTGTGTGTGTGACTATAGTCCCGGCTCCTCTTTCTGAGTCTCTCAAGAGACACTTGGGGCTTAACGAGCCACCACTTCTCCCTGGAATTCCCACCCACCCGAGACATAACACAGTGTAGAGGTTAAGACACCATGCTCTGTACTCAGATCAGCCTGGCTTCGAATGTAAGCTCTGCTCTTGACGTGGCATGTGACTGTAGCGGGTTCTTTCTTCTCTGTCTGTGTCCTCATCTTCAAGAGGGTGGTGGTGGGGATAAGAGCACATCAATTCCTCAAATTGTGGCAACTGTTAATGTTTTCTTCTGGCCCTACGTAGAAGGTGAGATAGTGACTAGGCTAAGCTGTGCCATGGCCTCCTTCCACTAAGCTGCTCTAGATGCATCCATCTAGATGCCCTTCCGCCTCATCAGCTGGTCTCTATCCTGTGCCCCACGTCCTGTCTGTCCCTGTGGCCCGCCAACAGGAACAACTCCGTGGGAATGTGGTCTGATACTCAGGGGACCCGGGTGTAAGCCAAGTCCCCAGGATTAGGGCTCTCTTGAGACTGCCTCCCTGCGGAAGAGGGAACCGTCAGCTCTTTTAACAGGGAAATAATTGCAAGTTTGAATGTGGATTCGATGCCGAACAACTGCAATTAGAAGCCGCCTTCTGTTCGGAACAACTGCTGCTTAAATGTAATCCCCGTGTCGTGCATAAACCCCAAATGAGTTTCTCAGCTTTGCTTTCAACTACACTGACTGCATTAGAACACCCTCAGTTCCTTTCCTGAAGCACACATTGCTTCCTACTGCTCAGCGGCTTCTCTCTGTTCCTAAGTCGTCCAAACGCCTTACCTGAGCCCTCCAGGCCTTGGGTGGTCTGCCCCCTGCTCACCCTTCATCCTCTTCCTCCTCACCTCACCCTCTCTCACTCTGAGCTCCAGCTGTACCTCCTATTGCCCCAACACGGGAAGGTCTTTAGTTGCCTTCTGCTACTGGAACTCCTATATACGGGGGTAATAACAGCACCTTTTCCACAGGGCTGCCGTGAGGGCAAATGAGTTACTGCGTGTAAAGGTCGGAGAACAGAGCCTGGCACATACCAATAAATGTGACAATTATATTATCAGTGATATTAGCTCATCTTACAAATGAGGCCCTTTAGGTCTGCAATCCAAACACCTCCTCCAGGAAGCCTTCTGCAATGTACCACACTAAGTAAGGAACCCCTGTGACATACCCTTAGAACACTGTGTACATTGTGGCACTTCCTAAAGCTTGTGAGTATTCCGTTGTATTTGTTATTGGCATTATTTGCACAATGAATAACAGGATGATGGTCACCCCCACATAACTGTGTCCCATCCATTTCCCATGAATGCTTTGTTCTACCCCCAGCATAGCCACCAGTGGCACACAGCAAGTACTCAACACACCTATGTGGAAAGAACAAGCGTTTAATCATGCAAATGGATTATTCTTCCTAATGAGTACAAACCACTTGAGGTAGGACCTGCGTCTGAACCCTATTTCTGTTCCTCACAGAACCTAGCACAATCCCTACCACATAGGAGGTACACAGTGTGAATCAGCATTTTTAATCAAACTCATGCTTTAGTCCCTATTTTCATTTCTGTCAGGAAAGTGCCAGCCCAAGTCCCTGGCAGCCCTTCCCCGTCCTCCTCTAGATCCAGTCAAATGAAATCTGAGGGTTGTTAGCATGGGGATTTGACCTTACTTAGGAAGACAGATGACCCTTTCCATCTCATTAAAAAAAAAAAAATTCCATCCTAGCACTGCCCATGCTGATATTCCTGCATCATCCCAACCTGCAGACCTCCTCAGAGGAGAAGTTGAAATAAAGGGAAATACCCCTTGCTTGGCTGGTCCCAGGAAAAACTATGGTCTGTTCTCACCCCTGCAAGACTGGGAAGTGACAGGGAAGGACTTGCCTCCATGTATAATGTTCCAGGCTCTGCCCTTTGAGGAATGGGATCATTAAGATGGGTTATGACATAAATGTAATGCCATCTGCTCAACAGCTTCCTGCCTCTGGGCTGCCCTTGGCTGGAATCCCACCAATTTACCTTTAATTAAACCAGAGTGTAGTTGTCCTCCAACCTGTTGGCCAGCAGTGGGATCAGGAGGCACTGCCCCAAGAGCAGAGTCGGGGCAGCATCAGACATCATGGAAGGTAACATTTCCACCTGCTCCCCGAAGATGGCACACTTGGCGGGGGGCGGCTCAAGACCCACATAAAGCAGATGTTTGGAAGCCAAGAGCCTCCCTAAGAGAATAACGAGTGTTGAAGCAGGACCAGCTGGAGGCAGCAAGCCAGCCGAGCAGCCCTGGCCTTGGTCTAACGCCCGCCGTACTGGCAGCATGGCATCGGGCATGATTAAGGGGGGAAGTCTAAACCACCATGGGGAGAAGGAGGCACTTCTCTCAGTCCTTGAGAAGATCTGCAAGCTCAGTGGGCACTTATCCCAAAGAAACAGTGCCAGGCAAAGCTGAGACCCACGCAGCTGGGGATGTTTTCCCACAAGCTCCATTACCAATCAGTCCCTGCAGCTGCTCCCAGATCAGAGTGGAATCCAATCAGTCAATGTTCCTGGGAACCCAGAAAAGCAAGCCCACATTCCCTGCCTCTCTGGGCTCAGCCTTCACTTACCTGAATGTTGCTAGGGTTCCCCCACGAACCGGCACCGTGCTAGACCCAGCAAGACTGCTGTGAAGAAAGGAAGCACACTCCCTGCCCTCCCGGGGCTTAAAAGTCTGTTATGGAAGTTACTAAGGAAGTAATTACAAAATTGGGTACTTGTAAGTATGATAGGTGCCATCAAAGGAAAAGTCCAGGGTGGCACATCAATATCTGAAAGATGATCAAAGGTGGTAGAAAAAGTGGGGCTGGAAGCAATCCTGGCAGAGGCGGGCAACTCAGGCGAAGGCCCTAAGCTGGCATTTAAGAGATCAAACCAGTGCCCATATGGCAGCAGAAAGAGCAGGATAAACAAGTCACACAATCAGGGTCTTAGAGGCCATGCTAAGAACTTTGACCATTCTTGGAGAGCAGCAGGGTGTTGAAACAAGATCAGAGGTGTTTGGAAAACCACTTTGGACTTTAGGGGTGCAGGAGTGGATGGGTGAACACAGTAGGAGGCTGCAAGGGGAATCCAAGAATCCCGATGCTATAGATGAAAGGAGAGATGTGGAGGATAAGGTGTTGAGGGAATGACTTCCTAGAACAGAAGAATTCAAGGGTATGGAGATTGAGGGAGGGGAGGAAAGAAGGACTCCCCAGCTTCTATAGGAACACGTGGGCAGGTGGTTGTGCTGTTCCCTGAGCTGGAGGAGAAGATGGAGAGCTCCATGTTGACCTCGCTGGAGAATTAGAGATGTGTGTGCTCCATGCGCTTGAACCTCTGGGGCTGAGGGGTTGGAAACAACCTGGCTCTGTGGAGTATCATCTCCATTTAACCTCCATTTTCTACATGGCTCATTATTGGTGCTTCACAGAGGGGTTCCTCAGGATTCGTTTAGTATCTGCTGAGAACCTTGAAGGCCTCAGAACTAACAGCTGTCAGAACTAAATTAATAAAACAACGAGGCAGCCTTTTCTTTCTTTCCTCCTTTTTCTTCCCCCCACCCTCCCCGCCCCCCATGCCCAGAATCGCTGTGCGGGAATATTTGCAGAAAGCACCGGATCTCCCAGTGGCTTTTCATGTTTTAAAATTGACAATTCTTTCATTCCAGTCAATAAACTTCTAAATGTCAGACCATGGATGGGGTTTTCCTGGCGGGGTTTGGGGTCCAAGGTCCTTTATGAGATGCAAGAGGGATGAGGGAACAGAAACAGATCTCTCTCTCTCTCTTCCACCCTCTTTTCCACATGCTTATGCGCACGCACGTGCTCGCTCTCTCTCTCTCACACACACACACACACACACACACACACACACACACACACACACTCCAGCAAGTGACATTTGGTTACCAGAAAGAACAGAGGCCGACATGCCTTCTGATAAAATGAGAGCAAGCAGAAGTCTAAGTCATCCATCAGAAATTTCAAAACCCAAAACCTCCTGGCTTGCATCTAACTTAGATTCATCTGGTGGCAAAAAAGTCCCCTAATAGAAGATTCTCTATATTAGGCTGAACCAAAAGAAACCTCCAATATTTGACAGTAAAGAACAGCCATTCATCAGTCTAATGATATTTATTTATCCCGCTTAGTATGGATATTGGCTTTCTTGCAGAAATATTAATGTGTTTGATTATGGAGTGTTGCCCCAGGTCCCACTGGAGGCGTGATGTAATGGATCGCAGGGACAACTGATAGCCTTCCTAAAGTCTGAAAAATGATGAGCTCCAAACCACACCTGGCCTCAGGGGACTGCAAACCTATAGTAATAAAACAGTCATTAAAACCATTTATGGGGCACTTTCCATGTTCAAGGCACAGTACATCAGATGATCCATTTCAAAGTGAGGATGTGCAAAGGGTTCATGAGTGCTAATTATATGGATACGTATAAGGCACCATTTTTCTCATTTAAATTCTAGCTAGTGAAACTCCTCACTGTTTTCACCTAACAATGTTGGGGTAAGCCATCCCCCAAATAGGTTCATACCTCTGTGCACCCCCAATCTGAAGGAAAACCATGATTTAGCTGCACAGGGTGGAAGCTGTTAGTTACAGAGCCAATCAGCCTGACAGGAGGCTCGTTACATCCCAAGTCTGCTTGTTCTCAGATCTTCATGAAATAATTACACTGCTCTTTTCTCGTGGAAAACAGTTTGCTTTAACTTGGGGAAATGTGTGATTTGATAAAGACATCCCACACAGGGCTCCTAGGGGTGTTCAATTAAGAGAGATAAACCAACTTGGAAAATGTCCTGACAGTGTCTTCTGTCAGAGAAGCTGGAGGTGAGGGACCGGGGGAGTGGGGAGAAAGGACAGCATCACTGGGAGGACAAGAGCCTCGGCAGAGGGCTCTAAACCATAGAAACGGCTCCCAATGGATATCCGTGGTTTAACTCCTCTTTAATCATGGCCCAAGTGGTGTAATAAGCCATTCTTAGAACTTAATAACTCCTCAGCATCCAATCAATAATGCTCTGAAAAATCTCTTCCCTTTATTTAGTTCTATAGCACTCAGATACTTCAGCTTCTTATTCCCCGTGAACTCTGCAACTGCACACCTCATCTCCTTTAAGCAAAGGGCAGCTTGCAGACATGTCCAACCCAGAAGGTGTACCTTTAAGAAAAAGACTCTGATGGGAACTCTTCATGATGGCGAAGCGAGAAGTACCGAAGAGATAAATGAGTCAGCATATGTGCAGTATCTCCAAAACCAACCTGAAACTGACTTTGGCACTTCTCCTACCTCCTGTTAATGAAAATATCATCAGGATCTTTCAGAGAAAGAGGCCAGGATGCACATCTTTAAAAGATTCATCTGGGAAATTATCACTATCCAGTTAAGCTGCTTGCAGTACTGAAAAATGAACAAAATTTTTTTTTAGTTCCTCCCTTGAAAAGATGGATGGAGGCTTTTCACTTTAATTTTTTTAACTACTTTTCTTGGTGGATGTGGACTCTGGAATCAACAAAAAAGCAAGCAGTGGGAGAGAAAAGGGAAAAGTTCATCAAAAGAAGAAATTGCTGGGGCGCCTGGGTGGCTCAGTTGGTTAAACATCTGACTTCAGCTAAGGTCATGATCTCTTGGTTAGGGAGTTCAAGCCCCACATTGGGCTATGTGCTGACAGGTCAGAGCCTCAAGCCTGCTTCAGATTCTCTCTCTCTCTCAAGAATAAACATTTAAAAATTTAAAAGAAAAGAAGAAGACATTGCTGCAAAGCCCTCACACCCAAGCAGTCCCAGCCCAAAGGAGCAGATAGCCTCACTCTAAAGTGCAAACACTGGTGATCCATTTGCTGCAAATTCCATATAAATGGGAGCTTTTGATGCTATTATTAAAAATGAGGGAAGATGAGGCATCGAGGTGTTCTCTGGCCTGTCATTCCAGCTCAGGCAGAGGTTACATCCCCTATCAAATGGAGACATCATGATCTCCTCCTCCTACTTTGACAGGAAGGTGGTTGGCCCAGTTAGATCAATGAAGGTGAAGTGACTATTTATTGGGTAGGTCTACACAATGCAGCTCTTCTGACTTCTCCATGTGCCTCTGGAATCTTTATCTCTGAGATAGCTACCTCCAAGCCTAGTGGATGTGGGACATGTGTTTCATTCCCATTAGGTAGGAAGAGAGTTGCCAGGGAATGTGGTACCAAAATTTCCATTTCCCAGACAGACTTGGACAGCTTCAAACAAGGAATTTCACTTTTCTGCAGTCTAGGAGTATCATCCATAAAATGAGCAAGTGGTACCTACCTGACAGTGAGCTGTGAGGACGATCACCTGAGAGCACATGAAAGACAAATTAACTCAATAAATGGTGGCTGTGTTGTTGATAATGATGTCAATGAGGATAATGCTGATGATGACCTTGATGGTTGACTTTTCCTTCATTTCACCTATTCCTCAATACATGATTTCTCAGAATTAAAATTAAGAGACTATTCAGACAGAGCAATTTAGAATGTTTTTAGAGTAAAAGAAGTCTCACAACTGTGAGAAAAGATGTCCCCTTCTCAAAGCAAATATGCTCCCAAGGTAATAAAACAATCCCAATGCGAAATCCCTCAGCAGAGGCTGTTGTACCACAAGGTGAATGACCCTTATTATCACAAAGTTGTTAAAGTATCCATTTGTTATCTGGTTAGTCAGGGGGACAGGGCCAAAATCCATTTAGCACACTATTTATCAAGCAGCAGGATTTGAAGAGCCAGGCTCACGGCTCAGTGGTTGGGCTGCCACCATCTCTGCAGCTCACTTCTGGCTTTGTGAAGCTTCCCCTTCTGGAGCCAACACTTTCTTGCAAAATGAGAAAATGAAATAACGACTTCCAAGAGTTTGCCGAAGCGCCCCCCACCCCATTTCCCTAAAACAGAGCTCCCAGAGGTATTGGGACAGAAATGGGGAGCAGTTACAGAAGCATGGACACTCAATGTGAATCACATACCATTTTTTCTTAAGTTAAAAACCAAAAGCAACTATGGAGATGTGGCAAGACAGGTTCAATGGGGGCATGAAAATCCTTCACAGAGCACTGGAAGGCTAGAGATTCTGATGCAACATGATCAGATCGTATGTTTCTCAGGCAAGGGCGATTAGCAGTGTTATTGTTGGGTCAGACTGAACAAAGTTACTTTGCTTTCTGAGGCTTAGTTTCCTGACCTGTAAAAAAGATGAAATAGAGGATCTCCATGCCCTCAGGAGTCCCCTATAGGTGCAAAATTCTAGGATTCTAAGATTACAAATCTGCCTGCTGAAGTTCCTCAACCTTCCACCCAAAACAATAGACTAAAACCAGAAGATCTCATGAGAAGAATGGCATCAGGGGCAAAATGAAGGAGCTGAAAGATAGACCCAGTGTGGCATAGGGTAGGACTATTTCAGAGACAGTGGAGCCTTAGGAGATGCCTGGGAGGGGAGAGGGGAAGGAAAACACAGGGGTCAAGATTTGGGCCCAGAGAGAAACCCAGACAGAGGAAGAAAAGATTCATTCCTGGAGCATCCCCTAGAATTTACACTAAAATGCAGTTTTCCAGGCTCCACCCCCATTCATTCAGATTCAATGTATTTGGATGGGGCTCAGGAACCTCCATTTTAATGAGCACGAAATGGGATTATGACGCCTGTAGGGGAGGAGATAGCTCCCTTCAATGAGGAACCACTTTTATGGTTGTCACCACTCCACCCAAGGCTGGGGACAGGATATTTCCCACAGGTGCACCCATCCCCCACCCCGGGAATCTCTGACCCTCCCTTTATTTACCATCCACTCCAAATTCCTGAAAGTCATCCCTAATGCCTCTCTTTCTCTCTCACCACATTGCCAATCCATGAGCAAATCCTAAGCATCCAGCTTGACCCTCAGAACACAACCAGAGCCCCACACTTCTTGCCATCTCCCTGTCTACCACCATGGTCTGGACCATCATCATTCCAACAGCCTTCTCAATACCCTCCCTGAGTCTGCCACTGCACATATGGTCAGGGCATCCTTCATGGAAACAAGTCAGGTCATGCCACTCTTCTGCCTAAAGGCTTTATCACCTCCCCTCTCCCTCAGAGGAAGAGCCTTACAAGGCTACCTGACTCCAGCTCCTACCACCATTATCTACCTGGCCTCCTCCCCTCATCCCCCAACTACCTTTTCCTCTTTCTCATTCTGTGAGAAATAAGGGAGATGATTCATTTTTAGTAATGCCAAATAAAAGCTGTGCTATCTAGTTAACAGTAGGTTGACAACCTATTGGAAATATATCCGAACCCCGCCCCCCACAATGGAGTCCCAAGCCCTTAGACACTTCACTTCCTGGTTCTTCTTCCCCGCCTCCATTTTGTGGGCTTATTTTTGTGGGCTTTGCAATGAGCATGCAGCAAAGAACAAAGGGAAGAGGGACTGAAAGTCTCTGCATTATCTCAGGGAATGTCCACTTGTTCTAATCAGACTACTTTTTGTCTTAGGTGGACATAGGTGACATCTGGGTAAGACTGTAGTATTCAGCTGAGGAGGAACCAGGAAAGGGACTTGCATGCTAGGAAATAAATTGTCCACTGTAACTGCACCGAGTGTGCTTGACCATCAGACACCGGCTCTGGCAAGAACTTGATTAAAGCCCCACCTCACTGTGCTCTGAAGCTCCACGTCCCTCCTTTGATTGGGTCAACGGGTTTATTTCCCATAATTCCATTACAAACACATTCTTCTGCACCTGCCGCTGCTTCTGCCCAACATCTCTGGCCCCAGATGTTCACAGGGCTCACTCCCTCTCCTCTTTCTGTCTTGGCTCAGATATCACCTCAGGGAGACTTTGCTTGACCACCTTCCATGAAACAGCCAACCCCATTCCCCAGGCACCCCATCTCTCCCCTGGGTAGTTGTCTCATAGATTATCCTCCGCTTTACAGAGTATCATCTCCCTCCCCATAGAAGAATAAATCTCAAACATAGATGGTTTGCTACCCATCCACCAGGGGCCCTTTGGCAACACCTGGGGAGATTTTGGTGGTCACAACTGAGGCAGGGGTTGCTACTGGCATCTAGTGGCTAGAGACCAATAATGCTGCTCAATACCCATCAATGTACAGAACCACCTCCTGTAACACAAAATCATGGCCTAAAATGTTATAAGTGTCAAGAGTGAAAAATCCTGCCATAGAATATAAAGTCCATGAGGTCACAGACTTTTCTGTCTCTCACATTCACTGCTGTGTCCAGACTGCCTGCAAAAGCACTGGGAACACAGTATCTACTCAATAAATATGATAGAAATATATGAATAATAAATGACTGGGTGCTCCCCAGAAATCCTGAGGAGCTTCTGAGCCATGTTCAAGTCTCCCTCACCTGATACAAGGTGGACTTGATTAAAGAGTCCTGGCTTTCCATGGAACCTTTTGGATTAAGCCATGCCATTCCCACCCAATCACTGATTTATTTTAAGTTTATTAATTTTGAGAGCGAGCGAGCACAAGTTGGGGAGGGGGGGGGAGGGTTGTAGAAAGAGACAGAGAGAGAAACCCAAGCAGGCTCTGCACTGTCAGCCCAGAGACTGGCATGGGGCTGGACTCAGGGCTCAAACTCACAAACCATGAGATCATGACCTGAGCCAAAACCAAGAGTCAGACACTCAACTGACTGAGCCACCCAGACACCACACCCCTCCGGAACCAATCACTGATTTAAGTCACCACGTAGTAAAGAGCACAAACTCTTGGGCTACACCATGAGAGAGTCACATGTTTTGCTTTGTAATATTTCTATTAGAAAGAAGAAAGGGTCCAGTACCTTAGTTATCAAAGTTGAAGATAAGCCACCTCACCCCTGGGCCAAAAGGAATAAGCTCTCTGCTAGTTGATATCTAATGCATAGAGTTCTGAACTAACTGACCTGTATTCTTTTAAGGGTCTCCAGGATATTTCATAAGCATAATATATGAACTGCTTTTAATTTCCAACATTAGTTTACCTATTGGGGACTAAGCTGGCCTGACCAGTGATTAAGCATTCAGAATGGCCAAATGGCTGACCTTTATTGAACTCTTCTTACCAGGGACTGCGAACTATTCTAAGGACCTGATATTTACTAATTCACACTTCAACCTCAAAACCATGATTATTATCCCCACTTTATAGATAAGGAAATGGAAGGTTGAGGCACACAGCTAATAAAGAACAAAGCCAGGATTCTATACCAGACCTTCTGGTTCACACCCATCGGGTATGCCATATACAAACCCAGCTATATAGGAAACTTGGGGTTAGAAGAAAATAACAGAGAGGAAGTAACAACTAACAGAGGCAATAAAACTCCTCTGATGCCTGCTTGTGCTGTTTGGCAGGTAAGGAGGTGCCTGACCAGGTGTTGTATTCCCATGCCCTATAAAATGTTCCTCTGTGAATGTCACTTCCTGTTGGTGCTATGAAAAGGCTGATAAAGTTTAAATCCCATTTCTCCTGTGGAAATGTTCACTTAACTGCCGAGTTCCCACCCATTGGATTGGCCATTATGAGATTGGCAATATGACTGACATCACGTCTTGTTATTTTACTAGGGACAGAACAGAGTGAACCCCAATGTATTCAAACAGAAAGAATCATGTCAAGGAAGTTAGAGGATAAAAATAATCCTTATTTCTCATCCCCACATCAGGATGCCCAAAAGAAAAATCATACAGAGGGAGCGTGAGGAAAGGAAAAAAAAAAAAAACGCATTCATTGAATATCATCTGTCATGCTCAGTGGTTAAGAGACATGGGTTTGGAGTCACACAGACTCCAAGTTCCACCATTTAACTGACCTTGGGCACTGGATTTAATCTTTTCTACACCTCCATCTTCTCATCTGTGAAACGGGATTGGTTAAGCACCCTGCCTCATGGAGTTGTTCTAAAAATCGAGTAAGGGGCGCCTGGGTGGCTCAGTCGGTTAAACGTCCGACTTCGGCTCAAGTCACGATCTCGCAGTCCGTGAGTTCGAGCCCCGTGTCGGGCTCTGGGCTGATGGCTCAGAGCCTGGAGCCTGCTTCCGATTCTGTGTCTCCCTCTCTCTCTGCCCCTTCCCCGTTCATGCTCTCTGTCTCAAAAATAAATAAAACATTAAAAAAATTTTTTTAAAATCCAATGAGATGGTAAATCTAAGTTCCTAGTACAATAGCCAGAATATACACTGTACTCAAGAGAAATATTAAACCTTATTAATCCTTACCAAAAGTTTCCATTTTGTAGAGAAATCATCAGAAAATCAATCTACGTAGGTGACTCACTCCAGGTGAGACCAAATCAGAATCAAGTTTCAAACTGGTCTGTTTTCAAAGCCCATTCAGTGACCTTCAAGGACACCTATGCTGGGGACAGTCAAGCTCCAGAGATATTCTACCCTGACTGACCAGTGATTCAAACCAGGAGAGAGGTTTCAACCCTTCATGAGGACACATGAACAAGAGATGCCATGAGTTTCCAAACTGAGCTGAGTCATTTAGCAGGATTAGTGAAAAAATAAACATCTTAATTATCAACTTCAAAATATGAGTTCTAAGACCATCCCTGAGCAGAGAGGATGATAGGAGAAGAGTCTGGATGAGGGAGGAGGCACAGCAGAGGAGACAATGGTGGGAAGAGAAGGAACTGCAGGAGAACGTGTAGTGTGTCCAAAATGCGTCAGCCCACTACTGATGGCAAAGCTGACAGCCATGACCCTCAGCCATCCCTACACGATCACATGTACAACTCTCAAATTCCAAAGTAGTATGCATTTATCCCCATGGCCCTGGAGGTGCTACCTGCTCTCTCTCCACCCACAGTGACAACAAATTAAACAACAAAACACAGTGATGACAGTGTCGTGATGAGGGTGGTTTCAATGGTGACTGTATCTAAATGTGGGCAGAGCCCCTCTATCCAATAGGTTTTCCTACTATTGATCTGAACATTCCACTGCTATGGTTTGAGCTACTTTCCTCTCTATTTAAAGTCCTAGAAATTGACCTCATTCTTTGTATACAGCCTAGTTTTAAAGACCTGATCCATCGCCACCTCACTATAGAGCCTTGGAAAGGTTACTTGCCATGTGGGTGCCTCATTTTCCCTGTCTATCAAGTGGAGACTATACTGATACCTACCTCATAGGGTGATTGTACAGATTAAATGAGTTACTACTTGTAATGCACTGAGAGGAATGCTTGGCACATCGTAAAGACTCGATATATGTTAGCTATTAACATCACGATTTAATCTGACAAGTGTGCTATAACTCACAAGTACTCCAAAGTGATGTAGCCTGGGGACATGTGTGTCCATATATCTGCAAGAACATGGGGTTTGGGATGCAGTTAGATGTCCCATCCGTCCTCTCCTGGGTACAGGCTCCATCTGGCTCCCAACAGCTGCTCACAAGGCCTTTCTGTTCCGGGAAATCCAATCCATCTAAGGGCCTTTGTTTGGCATTTCCAGTCCCACTAATTGTGAGGCTTACCATCTAAGGCAGAAAACCAAATGTCCAATGCTGGTTAAAGCAAAAGGGAGAATAGAAATGTGTTAGAGCATTTGGACTCCCAGCGGTGAAGCCACTTCCTTCTGATGAATTGCGACACACAGAAATCAATCCAGGTCACTTAGGAGAACAACTTGGTATTTGGTGTCCAAACGAATCTCTGCTAATTTATTACACTGCTATTTGATTAAATACACAAGAAGGGAGTGAGTCGATGTGGAGTGTCTGCAGGTGAATTCTCTTGTGGCTCATTTGTGAGTGTCTCCCTATCTAATACTCAACAAAAAACAAACAGTTTCAAAATACTCTCAAGCTATCCAAGCGGTTTATCCATATTGCAGTTGATCTTTGTTTTATTCTTGCTTTTCTGAAATCTCTAGGAAATGAAGTTACCAAAAATAAATAAATAAGTAAATAAATAACAAAAATCAGCCAGTATCAAGAAATCAGCCAGGAACAAATATAACCAGAAGGAGAGCGTCAGCAGCATATTAAACTCCATCTTCAAAATGTTCATTTGTAGCCACTTCATCTAAAGTCAATGCCATCACACACCTCACACATAATAGTCTTTGCTTACTGTGCCGCCACCTGCGAATGGGTATTTATGTGTTTGATCATGTGTCTATTGTGTATCCTCCTAATGAGTGAAAGGTAACTGGAGAGCTGACAAAACGTAGTCCAAGTAGGCTAACATATGAACATCAGTAAAAAAAACTGGAAGTACTGGGAAAGAGCAAGAGCAGGTTTGGCTGGATTAAGGCCCCCACCCCACGAGTTATCCTATTTCACGTTTCCACACCAACCTAAACTGACTGGCTGTTGGAAACTACCTCAGGACAGCTTACAGAAGAGATTCCAAGCCACTTACTCTACCATCTTCATAGACTGTCATGAAGCAAAGGAGGAAAATGGGCTTCCAAAATCTAATGCAGAGTGGTTTGTACACACACACACACACATGCACTCACATCCCATGTTTCCTTCTGAATCCCAGAATATCATGGAGGTAGCTCAGCAAAATATAAAGGAGGTAGAGACAGCTCAGCAAAATATAAAGGAGGTAGAGACAGCTCAGCAAAATATAAGGGAGGTGTTTCTTTCCCACTCAGTATCTCAGTCACAATAACAAAACTCAAGTGGTCTCATTTTCCTGACATCACCACTGCTTCCTGCTTACAGCCGATGGGCAGAGCCACTGCTGTCTATGTCCTAACACAACAATGTGTGGGTGAATGCGACCCTTTCAAGTGCCATCCCTTAACCTGAAGAAGCTAAATAACCAATTCATATAAGAAACTGGTTGTAGGGGCGCCTGGGTGGCGCAGTCGGTTAAGCGTCCGACTTCAGCCAGGTCATGATCTCGCGGTCCGTGAGTTCGAGCCCCGCGTCAGGCTCTGGGCTGATGGCTCAGCGCCTGGAGCCTGTTTCTGATTCTGTGTCTCCCTCTCTCTCTGCCCCTCCCCCTGTCTCTCTGTCATGCTCTGTCTCTCTCTGTGCCAAAAATAAATAAACGTTGAAAAAAAAAAAAAAGAAACTGGTTGTGGCTTGCAAGGCCATGATCTTATCTAATTGTATCTCATCAGCAGGATACCTGCCTTCTATTTAAGAGGTAAAATGACCAGGATGACTGTACAGTAGCTGGAGAAGAACGCTGGATAGGAGTCCCAAAATTTACTGTGTACTTGACCCTGCCCTATGTCCAAAATGTATGGTTTGCATCTTATAACAAATCATATTGGGGTTGTAAATAATAAATCTAGTCTTTAAGGGACAGGTAGCTGGGATTGCACCTTTTACTTTTGGCAAACCCACAGGTGACTTCATAGGACACAGAATGGAGAGAATAAACCCAGAGTTGAGAACAAGGACTCATTTCCTTATGAGAAAGAAATAAGAAGAAAAAGCCCATACCACTGGATAGAGACATTTCCATGCCTCCAAGAACACACAGAAGGTGGGGGAAATGGGCAAAGGTGGTCAAAGGGTACAAACTTCCAGTTACAAGATGAATAAGCTCTGGGGATATAATGTACAGCACAAGAATTATACATAGCAGTACGGTACTTTGTATTTCAAAGTTCCTAAGACTTCTGAAAAGTTCTCACAACACACACAAGAAACTGTAACTATGTGCGGTGACAGATGTGCTAACTAACCTTGCTGTGACAATCTTATATACATATATATACACACACACACACACACACACACATACACACATATATAAATATATACACACACACACAATACACCTACATATACTCATTACACTCTACACACCTTAAACTTACACAATGTTATATGTCATTTATGTTTCAATAAAGCTGGAAAAAGAATACAGACATATTATTCAAGTAAAATATATTATGTTTTCTTACTAAAGAAGTGAGATAATCCAACAAGAGAGCTAGAAGGACAAATTCGGGGGGTGGGGATAAAAATTAATCCAGGAAGTGAACATTATCAAGTAGCAGAGGTGACATGGTACAGGGCGAGGTTGGAGAAGAAACTCTCTACTAGACAGATGTGTGCTGTGTACTTTGGTGGATAAAACAGATTCGCTTCTACCCACATCAAGCTCACAGTCTCGTGTCAGTGACAGGAAATAAAAACAAACAAGTGAACACACAATTATAAATTGTAGGAGACAGATAGAATATTAGTGGTTTCAAGAGGCTAGGGAGGGGGTGAGAAATGGAAGGTGAATGCTAAATGTACAGGTTTCTCTTGTGATTGACGGAAATGTTCTACAACTACTGTGATGGTGCTTGCACAATTCAGTGCATATACTGGAAACCATTGAATTGTACTCCTATGTGGATGAATTATATGGCATGTGAATTATATCTCAATGAAAATGTTACTTAAAAAGCAAAAAGCTATAGCAGAGAGGCAGCCACAACAAGAACAAGGGAATGCAGTCAGCTCTCTGGTAGGTTGAGGAAGATTCCCAAACCGTGTAAGTTTGAGGACCCTCTTATCTGCCCAGGGAAAATGAGACCAGGGGTGCCAGAGTGTCTCCCCCTGAGGTCTTCTCCCCTACCATTGTCTCCATTTCCTCTCCTCCTAACCCCAAGAAATTGCTCTATACATTCTGCTGATCTCACAGTGGCTCCTGGCAGAATCTAGCATCAAAGCCTGGGTCTACTGTATAACCAAAGGTGACAAGACCAAGAGGTTCTTTCATGGAGTCCTGACCCTAGCAGTTGCAGTATCTAGGAAAAAGGCAGCCTTCACAGACTCAAAGTAGAATTGCTAGAGCCTCCGGTCCTACTTGACATATCACTGCAGATCCCCAATTACCACACTTGGCCACGGATCGTGTCCTCGGAAATAAACTTGGATGGAACAGAAATAAATCTGTTCAATCAAATCTTTCTTTTTCCTGAATGATGAGAGGTCATTCTAACCTTGCCATGAGCTCAAGAAGAACTTTGCTTTTGAGCTAGAGACAAAATTAGTGCTGGGCATTTCAAAGGTTTTTATTCTGAAAATAAAAGCCAATAAAAGACGATCTTCCCAGTCCTTATATCCATAGCACCATACTGAGTGGTGACGAGTGAATAAATTAATTAGTGAGTGAACAAATGATAGGTGGAATGAGTTCTTAGAAAGAATTATATAGGGTGGGCTCAATTTTCCCAACAGATGGGACACATTTGGAAAAAAATTTTTTTTTTCTACTAAAATACCTATGAGGGTAGAGCAAGTAACCTCCCACCCCAGAAAAGGGGAGCAGAGGTCCAGCAGAGAGGACTGGGGACCCTCTTAGAGATAAAAGAATCAAGAGCATAAGGGCATATTATTGGTAATAATGATCTTACAAAGGTCTTACTTTTTTTAACTTTTATTTTTTTTAATGTTTATTTTTGAGAGAGAGACCCAGAGTAAGAGCGGGGGAGGGGCAGAGGGAGACACAGAATCTGAAGCAGGCTCCAGGCTCCGAGCTGTCAGCACAGAGCATGACCCAGGGCTCGAATTCATGAACCATGAGATCATGACCTTAGCCAAAGTCAGACACATAGACGACTGAGCCACCCAAGAACTCCCAAAGGTCCGATATTAAAATTGAATTGGAAAGGTATTCAACAGCTTATATTGTCACCGTTTTCTTGGTTTTTCACATGGCCTGACATTTGCATAATGGCTTTCTTTTGTACTTTTTCTTCCAACTAATTGAGTTAGAATGCCTCTGTTAAACAGACCTGTTCCAGAAGTGTCTAGAAGGCAGGAAAGGAGGAATAGGTCTGTCTCCCACTATCTGGTATTCAAAATACAGAATTAAGAATTTTTCAATTTTGACCTTGGGCCATAGAGTAAAATGTTCATGATCTCTTTGAAATATTCATGTCTAAGTCCCCTCCCAAGGACTAAAGATCAGGCAGCAAGCCGCTTTTATCCACTTTTCTACCCTTCCTGCCCTAAGGATTCAGATGGTTATAGTGTTTTTATAGACCCCAAAATTATTTTTAAACAGACTTTATGAAAGCAAAGCCCCTTTCTTTGCATGAGGTGTCAGCACTATTCCTTCCTCATGCTACAGGGGTTTCCCAGACAGCCAAAGCTCTCTGTTATCTGCCAGCCCAACACCTCCTCATTGCACTGCATCTTGCAGCAGGACGTGGGCACCATGGTTTTACCATTAGAGACAGTGTCAAGAAGGACAGGTTGGCAGTATTAGATGCCACAGGGAGGACAAATAAAATGAGGGTTACAGACAATCTGCTGGGTTTGGCAGCATGGAATGCACAGGCCCAACATGCTGCTTGCAGTAGGATGAGACAAAAGACTAGGAGTATAGGCCACATTTAAAGGAAGATGTTTGGTAAAAATGAGAGAAGAGAGAGGGGGTAAAAATCGCTTATTCAATAAATGTTTACCGCACACCTACCAGGCACAATGTCAGACCTCATGGGAGGGAGGCTTAGATTCCAAGGCATACAGGAATCTGACCCCCACCCTCCTAGAGCTTACAGTCCACACAGAAATAAAACAAATAAATGGGTAATTGTAAAATAGTGTGATAAGTACTCCAGGAATACACAGTACAAACTTGGGAAGTCAAGTAATCCTTCCTGGAGGCAATGACAAAGGGGCATATGAGCTGAGAATTTAAGGATGTGTAGGAGTTAGCAGGTAAAGTGTGCATATGGAAGGGATGAGAGAAGAAATTGTCAGGCAAATGAAACAGCATATGCAAATACCCAGAAGAAAGAGAAGGAAGTTATGCATTTAAATAATAAATATTTATTAGCCATTTACATAAGTACTATTTTTGATGCTTGGAATATAGCAAGGAACAAGACAGACAAGATTCCTAAATTCACTAGCTTTCATTCTAGACAAAAGAAACGGGCAATAAACAAACATGATCATCTAGACACAAAGAGATCCTGTTAAAATCACAACATGGGAAGATGGCAGAATCAAAGGATTTAAGTATAGCTGGAGTACAGCAAGCAAGAGAGTTTAAGATGCCAACCTAGAGAGGTAAACAGGGCTAGTCTACACAGAGGCTTGGAAGCTCTATCAAAAAGCTGGCTTACTCCTGAAGCAGTATGACAAGGGTGGTCAACACTGAAGAGTTTTATGGTTGTGCAAGAAAAGATGAGTAGCAAGAATGAGATTCTGGGTAAAGGAGAATGTTTCTTCTTAGGAACAAGACAAGAGTCTATTTATATTCCACAGAGGGAAAAAAAGGAGAGAACTGAAAGAGCAACTTCCAGGAAAAGCAAAGACTTAAGATCACAGCTGGAGAATTCTCTTTTGAATTGAACCAGGTTCAAGATGTGGACCAATGCCCCAGAAGACCAAGCCCCAACCTGATGGGGCTTCTCAGTGGTGTGGGTTTTATTTTCCCACTGAAACTCTGTGGCCTTGTTTTTCTTGTTTTAAGAACACATAAATAAGTCTGCTTCCTGATTTATTATACCACCAGCTGCCATATTTCAGATTTGGGGGATCATAGCAACACTAGATTACAAAAGAAATGGTTTCTAAATCAAAGTTTACTATGGCCCCTAAGATGTAACTAAAAGAGTTTATAAATCAAAAAATATACACAGTGTGCCTCAACAAGCCCAGACCAGAATAAGGTGTGGGTTGTGGGGCAAATTAGTAAGTCTCCATCCCAAGTAAGACTTGGGAATAAGGTTGGGGGGGGGGGCCCCATGGACTGTTGCATGTTAACAAATTTTCCAGGTGTCTTTTTCATAACTAATGTCTGAGAACTCCTACTCTAGAGATCTCACACCTTTCCACTTGTGTTATTTCTCCTCCAATGGATTCCAAATTGTACAGTTTGATGTGAACTGGGGACTCTGGCCAGAGAGCTACAAAAACAGACCCTCAGACCCTTTCCACTGTCTGGGGACCACCAACGTCAGAGTCACACCTCACACACTGCTGAGCAAGTCTGAGATTATGCACAAACAGAGCCATGGAATTTGCTCAAGACCACGATCTTTCTTGATGGCCATGTTGAGAATCCCCTTGAGAAGGGAAGGAAGGGGACCAATTCTACTTGGATGGCATACTGTGTACCAGTCCCTTTTTAAGTAGCTTAGGAGCTTCTCTGGTCACAAGATAGTTTACCAAAGCAAATGGTGTTTTTTAGAACAAAGAGGGGGTGATACTCCAGGGCCTTTGTCCATGATTCCCATCTCTTTCTCACATAATTTACATGGCTGCCTCCTTCTCATGCTTTGCTTCTCAACTACAAGTTGTCTTCTTGAAGTGGCCCTCCCTGGCCTCCATCAGATCCACCCCCCACCCCACTATTCCACACTAGAGCTCCCTGCTTATGCATTCATATCATGTATCACAATGTACAATTATTCACTGGTTTGTTACCTGTTTATTATTTATCTATAAGCTCAATGAGGCTACTACAGGTCCAGCTTCCTTACTCATCATTGTGGTCCTCATATATGGGCCTTGTAAAATGTCTAACTTTGAGTTACTATTTGCCAATCTTTTTGAAAATTTCAAAAAAAATCAAATAAATTTGGGAAATTCTAGCTTAACCAAAGATGAACAGGTTTCTTGCCTATATTAGTCCTCGGAGCCTTAGAATACTAATATGGATGTGTGTCCACAGGAGGCAGGTAAATATAATAGGTAGTATTTCTCTAGCTTATTTGGCCACAAAAAAAACCCTAATTTTTCATGGCATCCTTCTTTCCCTGGAGCATCTTGTGCAACTAATATCCCAAGGAACACTCTTTAGGAAACACTGCTTTCAATGTTATCAGTATGAAAGGTACTTCAGGGTTGATGCTCAGAACACAGTGCCTGATACTCCCAGGAGGCATAGAGCCGGCTCCTCTCTGAGCACCACCTGCCACCATGGTAAACATCTCCCCTCAAACATGCAGGCAGCTATCCTGAAGAGGCTGTCATTTCCTACTTACCAACAAACAAAAAACATTTTTTTTTAAGTTTTAGAGAAAAAGAAAAAAAGATAAATACTTTCCCATTCTCTGAACTAATGTCAAATGACCTGGAAACGTTGCCTCTGGGAGCTCAAGCCATAGAACAAAGTAGCATTTCATCTTCCTCATCTGACAGCTCAATTTCAGCAGCTACAGGGGAGGGTGGGCGATCCCCCACCACAGCCAGTCATGAATGTCACCGTTTATACTGAGATCCTTTTGATAATGCTCTCTGTAGATGGCAGGCTTGAATTTATTGTTTAGGCAAAGCAAAGCCTGTGTTACTAATATGAGGACTCTACCTACGTAAGCACGAGAGGGAAATGTATTCTTTAACATGTGTTCATATTTCCCAAGTTAATTCTAACACTTGGGCTTAGGCATAAATCCTAACAGGGGAAAAGAGGGAGGTAGCCCAAGGGTATGTCCATACCTAGTCAAAAGCTTCCCAACCCTCAACACTCACTACCTAAGACCTACCACTAGGAATCTTCTTTCACAGCACTAAAAAGGTACAAAGGCTTAATATAATAATTCTAGTATGAAAGTTAAGACCACTCCATTTAGCACCTATATATGGCCCCCTTCTTCCAAGTCTCAAACCATGGGGATGAGCTTGTCATGGCCTTAACCAGTCCCCTTGACAACAGAAGAGGGGATAAAGTGGGCAGCTCAAAAGTAAGGTCCCATCTGCCCAGGGATCCCACTGTGCCTTTAGGGGGAGTTTTCCTCAGTCCCATCCTATACATACATCCACTGATTTAGGCTGATTTCATGTTGGTCTTCCCACTGCATGCATTTATTACCAACACACCCAACACAGTAAGAGAAAGGACCCAAAAAGAGCACCTCTGTCTTCAGTGTGGTTCTTCATCTATATTGTTTATTCTCACATCATCCTTTGCTGGACTACAAACCATTGTCCCCTTCAACCTATATTCTGTGGGATCAAGAATCAGGAAGTGTGGGGATCTGAGTATACTCTCTACTGTTAAATAACAATAAAACATCAGACCCAAAGTAATTCTAGAGGTAACCAGAATTACTGTTTTCCTTCATTCATCCGTCTACCCACCCAGGACTAAAAGCCCATATTCCCAACATTGTGCTACATACTGTTTTATGTAACATCCATTTCCGTAGCCATGCCTCTACTACATGAGATCCTGAGACTGAAAATTCAACATACCATTTTACTTAGAGAATCGGACAATTTATTGGCCTGCAAATGAAGCCTACCTCATAGACAGCATACCCTAGGGCAAGCCCAACCCCAGAATCTCTCACAAATATACAACAAGCTCCAAAATCACAGCAACTTTCAAGACCCCTCCTACTAATTCTATTCTACCCCTTGAATTGAAACCACTGCACTTGCAGTGGAGGAGTTTGGAGCAGGAGGTAAAAATACAGGCAATACTTCCCTTAGACCCAACCAAGAGGGACTTCTAGTCTGTGCCCCACACTTCAGAGAACCCCACAGTCAAAAATAGACAAAAAGAGCAAATTATAGGTCAATTATATTTCAATAAAGCAGGGGTGGGGAATAAAACAAAGAGCTCAACAATATAAAAATATGTTAAAGACAATGTGAGCATTCCTATCCTCTGGGACTGAACTGTCAGGCTGGCCCAACACAATCTGTTACCATAAACATTTGCCCCTAAGATTAATACTCTTCAGGGGAGCCTAGGTGGCATCCGACTTCCGCTCAGGTCATGATCTTGCAGTTCCTGAATTCAAGCCCCACCTCAGGCTCTGTGAGCCTGGAACCTGCTTTGGATTCTGCATCTCCCCCTCCCCCTTTCTCTCTATCTCTCTCAAAAACAAACACTAAAAACATTTTTTAAAGCTTAATACTCTTCAAGGCCCAAAGAACCACATCTCTTATACCATGTCTTGGAAATAGCCCTTGTTGAATTTCCAGCCTGGGACAATGGGGAAGGAACAGGCTTGCCAGAAGAAACCATGACCTTTGTGATGGAGTTAAAGCCACTGACCAAAACCAAAGAAAAAAACACCCTCAACTCTCAAGACGTCAGAAGGGAAATTGAGGCAAGGATGGCAAGACAAAACATCCAACAAATGAGGACCATGGGTGAATATTTTAGGAATACAGTTTAACCCCGGGGTGCCACACTGATGGACCACAACAGTTCTCTGAGCTTTTTAATATGCAAAAGGCACGGCTTAGTTCTGAGAGGGAGAGGCCAGAAATAAGATGCCCACCAGGGGTCTTCTTACGGCTTACCCTTCCTTATTCTGCAGCAGTGGTTTCCAAATATCTACATGTGGATATAACACTTTCTGGAAAGACCAGCCCTTCATTCTGAAATTATGTCAGCCCCGTGCATTTGGCAAAACAATACCTTTTGAAAATACAGGTGACTTCATTACTTTTTTTAATGAAAGCCTGAGTTTTTATTGTTATTATTAATTTAAAATTTTTTATGTCCTTATTGGGAGAAACAAAACATCATTTGACTCTACTATTAGAATAAAACTCCATAGGAACAGACATTTTTGTCTGCTTTATTTGCTAACATATCAGAAGTGCCTGGAATGGTACCTGGTACATACTTGGGTGCACAGTAAGTCAGTAAATGTTTGTTGATTGATTTAGCAACATTAGGTCACAGATTTTGGTATTCTTTTTTTTTTAATTTTTTTTTAACGTTTATTTATTTTGAGACAGAGAGAGACAGAGCATGAACAAGGGAGGGGCAGAAAGAGAGGGAGACACAGAACCGGAAGCAGGCTCCAGGCTCTGAGCCATCACCCCAGAGCTCGACGCGGGGCTCGAACTCATGGAAAGTGAGATCGTGACCTGAGCTGAAGTCGGACGCTTAACCGACTGAGCCACCCAGGGGCCCCAAGGTATTCTTTTTTTAATGTTACAAATTTGAAATAACAACATCTGAGAACCATGTTTCCACACAACTCTTTCAGTTCCTGATCAACAGTGAGCTCCCTTTCTTACCCTTTCCTCTGGGGAGCCACCACACTGTCTGCTGGCAGGTGGGACTGACAGAACAGTAATGAGAGCCCAAGTCAACTCACAGCACCATTAAAAGAATGAGCTGTCCCTTCTGGTCCCTCCCATACATCAATTCTGGCAGGATAGACAAGGAAGTGGGGGCTCACAATCTCCTGGCTCATTGACAGCAGCACAACAAAGTACAGGTACCACAACTCGTTGTTCTTATGATCTGAAGGCTCAGTCCTACTCTAGACTCTTTCCCATATAACCTCGGTCACTGTCCTCCCCCAACACTCCTTTCAAATTCTCCTCCAGACACTCTCTCTCTCTCCCCTGACACACTCAGGTCTACAATAACGCTTGTTTTGAAAATGTGAATTTGTTCCAATGCGACTGTTACATTAGGGAACAATTTGAGCATAACACATATTTTGCATTTGCTTATGCGTGATTCTGTCTGTGAGGAGCATGAGGTGAACGAAGAAAGCTGTAACCAGCTGAACCAAGACACTTAGAAGTATGCACAACACAAGGGTGTGTGCATACATACACACACACACACACACACACACACACACACACTCGTTCATCATCCTCAGTTACTCACCAATTCGAATCCTTCCAATGCTCACTTTCACCACACCAAACTTCAGGTCTTTTTCAAGGTAAAGTGTGACATGCTTTCAGCACACATGTATTTCTTAGCCATTTAATGTGTGTGAAACTTGCTACCATTCTAACCAGGTTTCTATCTTTTTTTACACGTCCCACTGATGAACTTTTTTAATCATATGCTCCAACACCATTTTTTCCTACGTGGTTTTACCGTGCAATTGAGCACAGTGCAGTGACTTTTAGGAACACAAATGTCACTTACAGCAGAACTGACTGCATCATCTTCCAATTTATCACATCTGCACCTATTTGCATCTTTCTGCATAAGCCCCCTCCACCAAGGTGTTCATTCCCAAGTATTTTTAACCATTAAATGTAACTTCGCCAAACAGAACCACATCCAAGATAGATTTCCTCTGCCCATTACTTATCTAAACTGTGATAATGTACAATTTTCTTCTGATCACTATTACCATTCAGACCACAGTTATTGGGGGCAACCATAAGCAGACACAGTTATGAGTGAGGGACCAGCAGAGAGAGCAGAGCTCACCCCAGAATGGTCAAGCTCAGAGAGTGGAATAACAAGATAGAAATGTCTGCAGCCAGAAAGGTGGATCTCCCAGGCTCTGCCAAACACTGATTACATTTCTGTTCCTTCTCAGTAATTTTTCCAGTTGCTTATAGGCACCTCAGGGACAACCACAGGTGATATGCAAGCAGAGGAGAAAGCAAATGCAGTGGGATGCTCAAGAGTTAATCCCCCAAAGCTGAGTTCCTGCAGGATCATCTCCCTTTTCAGGAGGGGATCCACAAAACTCGGCTTTGCAGCCTGCCTAAATTGTTATGACCTATTTCAGAACCATATTAAGTGATATCGCCCTCCATTTGCTACCAGCCAAGACAATTTTCATAAAAAGCAAACAGAAGATCTACACACAGTGTAGAAGGCATTTCATTTGGCAGAAGCACCCATGTGGGCCTTCTATCTTTCTCCTGGCGGATTCTCACCTGATTCATGAGATGTGTGTGTGTCCATTTATACACACACATACACACACAACCATGAAACCATCACCACACTCGAGGCAGCGATATACCTACAGCTCCAAAAGTATCCTTGTGCCCCTCTGTTATCCATCCCTCCCACCCCCACCTCCTGTCCCCAGTCAACCAATGATCTGCATTCTGTCCCTATAGATTGCTTTATATTTTTACAATTCATATAAATGGGATCATACAGTATGCATTATTTTTTTCTCTGGCATCTTGCACTCAGCATAAAGCTTCTGAGATTCATCCATGTTATTGCACATACAAATAGTTCATTCCTTTTAGTGCTCAACAGTATTCCATTGGATGATTGTGCCACAAATTGATTCTCCATCTACTGGATTATTTAGTATTTGGCAATTACAAATAAAATTACCATGAATGTTCTTGCATATCTATGTGGGCATATGCTTCCCTTTCTCATAGATTTCTATCTTTAGAGTCTTGATTTGGGTCTTCTTATGTCCTCCATTTTTCTAATTATGTAAACACATCCTTCTCCACTAATTCTAACATCTGTGTCAGTTCCATATGGATTTCAACTGATTAATTTTTCTCCTCCTTTTAGGTTTTCAAGATTCTTTACAACTTGCTTGAGCTGGACATTTTTATATTCTTACAGATTTTTTAAAAATTTTTTTTCTTTTAAATAGGCTCCACGCCCCACTGGGACTTGAACTCACAATCTCAAGGTCAAGAGTCACATGCCCTACCCCCTGAGCCAGCCAGGCCCCCCAGTTCTTATACTCTTGAGATTTGTTCTGGGATGCAGTAACATTACTGGGAAACAATCTGACCCCTTCAGGTCTTACAGTGAACATCTATTAGATAGGAGCAGAGCTATATTCAGTCTCCGGCTGATAATTCCCTACCACTGAGACAGAAGGCTTCTGAACACCAGCCAATGTCTCGTGAACTATGAAAATTGTCATTCTCGATGGTAGAGACAGGTATTATTCTTAGCCATGGGGGAGCACCAGGTACAGTTCCCTCTAATCCTTACGAATAACTCCTAAAATGATTTTTTAACTGCCAGATTAGGTTTTCTGGAATGGGTCACTCACTGAGCAGACATTGAACCTTATGGGACCCTGTCTTATCATCCATTAGCATGGATGGCGAAGTGTCAAAGTGTAACACCTACAAAGAAATAAAGAATAATTGTGGCCTACTTACTCAAAAACTCATGAAACTAGTATTTCAAACTGACAGTTTTGGCTCCCCTTGCTAAAAAAAAAAAAAAAAATCAATGCATTTGTAAATAACAGTCGAAGTATTGGGTGGTCTTTTTGTCCACTCAAAATGTGTTCTTTCATTGTTTTCCCAGACTGACATGCAAGGTGGCTATATTCAGTAAAATCAATATCTGAGTTATTAAACCGAGGTGACTACAAGCATTTCAAGGATGGAATGGAAGAGGAGGTGGAATTAAGCTACATGCAGTCAATTACTCCTGACAGACATTCCATACTCTGGATCTGACAGTTATCATCATGTCCATAAATTGGGAGTAGGACTAGTCCTCAAGAGGCTCTTTTCTTTGGGCGGTTTGAATGAAGTCAGTATACACTGACAGCAATAACAATGCTGTCTTTAAATAGGTCCCTAATCTGAACAACAATGCCTGCCACAGAGTAGTAAAGGAAGAAAGAGGTCATCCTATATATCCCTTTAATTACGATTTCAACTAAAACACAACTCTATAATCAAATACCTTTTTAAATAAAACACATGATTAGAGCAAGATATAAGGAAATATAAATACCTAAGTAAAATGAGATGCCTTATTTTCCACTCAAGGGCTTCTCACTTTGAATGCACATACCAGCCACCTAGGGATCTTCTTAAAAATGCACAATCAGAGATGCCTGTAGGCCTCGGATGGGTTTGAGACTCCACATTCTAAGAAGCTCCCAGGCAATGCTGATGCTGGTGACCCACGGTTCAGTTCAGCATCCACGATGTTAGCCTCAAAGTTTCTTAGACAACAGATGTAAAATCAGACTCAGGGCTCTGGATTTTTAACAAACCCTTCAGGTGATTCTGATATAGGTGGTTCGTTAAGCAACAGTTTAAGAAATGTCACTGTAACACAATTAGTGTGGATTCTTTAGGTGCTACTAAAGCACTCCTTTTAACCTCAGTGAAATTTGCATACAGAAATGTGAATTGTTCCTCAAACTTAAGCTCTGAAACATTCCATCAGTATACCACACAACAAACCAACAAATAAATGAAAGTCTATGGTCTAGTAAGTTGGGAAATTTTGGCTACTTTGTCCCACTCTTAACATTTCACAATACACATCATCTCTGAAAAGTTTTTTTTAGTGTTAATAAAAGCAGTTTAACTTATTTATGTTAATATTTTTCTAAAGATATTTGAACATGGAAATTTCCACCTCCCTTCTCCTGTGCTTGGCTATAAAGAGCCTGCAGGCTAGAGTCAATAGTTCGGAGAATTCTATGCTCAGGGGCATAAACAAACTGGTGTTTCGGCAGTGCCAAAGAGTATCTAAGACCTTAGATCCTTTTTAAAAAGCCTTCGGCTTCCTTTGCTTCCCTGTTCAGCACTCTTGCTTTTTAACACCTTCATCCTTATCTGTCTCTTAGCTTTAGAAAAATAATTACTCTCCATTCAAGAAGATTGGCAGAAATTGGAACAGAGAAAAATCTGTGTATTAATTTAATACTCTGATCTTGGTTAAATGCTAAAATGTACTTTCTCTAATCAAAAGTAAATTTATCCTGTTAAAGCCAAAATACTCCTTGAAATATGCATTAAAAATGCTTATTTACCTCTTAAACATTACTAAGTTCCCTTGTGATTGAAACAAATTCCTATTAAAGATTCCATATCACTCTTCCAATTACAAATCCAAGTTGCAAGATCATAATGTTTAAAATATGTATCTAAACAGAACTCAAAGTTTGGTTTTACTTAGGTTCCTCCCCACTGTCCCAGACCTAAGACCATAATTAGGAGGGAAAAAATGCAAACATGGAAAAACTCTCATAATCTCCTATTTGTAAATCAATGGTTTCCACCACTCCCCTATAACAGATTTAAAAACAAGTAGTAGGGATAGAGAGTGATTCCCCCACACTGTCCCTCAGGACTGAAGCCAAAATCCCTCTCCAAGACCCATTTTTCTCCCATCACTTCCCACTGTTCCTCCAAACCACGCACCTGGAACCAGTATGGTGTCTTAGGATTATGAGCTCCCTGGAAGGCAATGGAAGCCTGAAAGGCTAGATCTGGTCTGTCCTGGGGAGCATGTCAAAGATCAGCATACACCTGCCAACCTCTTCAAGGTCTCTCAGAAAGCCATCTGTGTGCTGCAGACATAGTATTCAAGGCTTTGTGTGGTTTTATTCTGTGGCGTCTACTCCCAACAGTTACTCTTGACATAGGTGTTTTCATTATCCCCATTTTACAGATAAGAAAACCAAGGCTCAAAACTTGTTCAAAGTCAAGTGGACTTGAATCCACTTGGCATTTGAATCCACACCTACCTGACAAGTTCAGGCTCACAACCCCTATGCTTTATGCCTTCACTCCCTCCTCCTAGAGCAGATATTCTGGTTATCAGTGTTTTCACAAATGTCCCTGCCCCAGTCTACCACAGCTTTCTATCTGTGGGACTGGGACATGTCTGCTCCAGAGCCCCAGGTTGATGTGTCACCAAAGATATGAAGACATTCTTTGTATTTTTGTGGCTCTTAATTTGAACAGATTATCTGAGGGTCCTATCTCTCTCACTGAGTGTAAATCTGTATATATAACTCTTAAAGTAGACAGAATGAGGACTCCCAAAAAAGATCTGCATACCCTAATCTCTAGAACCTGTGAATATGTAACCTTACACAGCAAAAGAGACTTTATAGATGTGATTAAGGGAATGGACCTGTAGCTCAGAAGATTATCCTTGATTATCCAACTGAGTTTAGTCTAATTAAGGGTCCTTAAAAGCTGAAACTATCTTTCCCAGCTGGATCAGAGAAGAGTCAAGAGAGAAGAACCATACCAGTCATTCCTCTGTCTGAAGATGGAGGGAGGGGGCCATAAACCAAGGAATGCAGTGGCTTCTAGAGGCTGGGAATGCCTTTTGGTTTATAGCCAGGAAGAAGGTATTTTTTTCTTGATGCTTATTGTAAACTTTGAGTGGAAAGAAACAAATGGACTGTTAAGCAAAAAAGAAGCAGGACTAGATTATCTGGAAACTTCTAAGCCTGCCCAGATGGCAAAAGATGGTAAATATAAGAGATGCACTGTCTGGAAAGGGTGCTCTAGAGAAAATCCAAGGGTGTGGCTGCACAATCGTTTGCTAATTTATCAGGAAAACTGAAGTATCAAACGATTCAGTTACCCCAAAAAAAACCTCTTTGAAGAGATTACAGGTATGACTCAGAGACCTGTTCAGCGATCTCAGCAGAAGCCAAAATTAGAAATTATCTTAGAAATATCTATGGACAAGCCTCTTACCTAATGTAATGAACTTTGGGACATGCACAAAGTTCTTGAGAAACTTCTATGGACAGAAACACTGCCAGCTTGGACTGAAAAGGGGAGTACAAAATCAAAGAAAGCTGTCAGTCCCCCAAATTCTATAATCAAAAAACAGGCTGATAACACTATTCAATTGCAAAACACATGCAAACTTTTATGAAGAAGCAAGGATGGCCCAGGGGGTGGAGCTGCAAATCAAAGGATTACCCATAGGACCACACCTTACAGAATTCTCTTGGCTGGTTTTCTGAACTGCTTACGTCTCCTGACTCTCTTGGACCGCCGATTTTTCTTCTATTTTGAACCACAATGTTATCTCAAACCTGCCCCAACACTGTATTTTGGGGGTAAACAACCTTTCTTCAGTTTCACAGGTCCACAGATGCAAAGAAATTGTGCCCCAGGATGAATCATACCCAAAGCCTCCCCCATCCTGAATCTGGATAATTTAGATGAGTGGGTGTGATCTGATGAGATTTTGGAGTTCGACGTCATGAGCTGTCCAACAGAATAGCCAGTAGCCCTGGGTGGCTCTTGAACACTTTAATGTATATTTTTGAGAGAGAGAGAGAGAGAGAGAGAGAGAGAGAGAGCATGTGCATTAGCAGGGGAGGGACAGAGAGAAAGGGAGACAGAAGAATGGAAGCAGGCTTGACTGCAGGAACTGTGAGATTATGACCTGAGCTGAAGCTGGACACTTAACTGACTGAGCCACTCAGGTGCCCCAGGCTCTTGAACACTTAAAATGTGGCTGGGGCACCTGGGTGGCCAAGTTGATTAAGCATCTGACTTCGGCTCAGGTCATGATCTCATTGTTTGTGGGTTCCAGCCCCATGTCAGGCTCTGTGCTGACAGCTCGGATCCTGGAGCCTGCTTCAGATTCTGTGTCTCCGGCTCTCTCTGCCCTTCCCCCGCTCACACAGTGTGTCTGTCTCTCTCAAAAATAAATTAACATTAAAATTTTTTTTTTGCTGTGGCTTATGTGACTAAGGAAATGGATGTTTAACTTTAATTTCAATTAAGTAAAATTTAATAAAATTGAATTTAATTATCTGGCTAGTGGCTACCATATTTGTCAACCCAGCTCTTATTCTTTCGTCTCTTCTCAATAGAATACAAGCCCCACGAAGGTAATTATTTCTGTTCTGTTCACTGTGATTTCCCAAGCACATAGAACTGGCTCAACAAATATTTTATTTTCTCAGTAAATGAAGGAATGTCTATTCTACTACAAAGTTTGTCATTGTGGCCACATAGCACCTGTAGCCTCCTTCTTGTGTTTCAGAAATTCCCTATTGCATGTGGGTAGTTCAGTAGTGTGATTTTGAGGCAATGATCCTGGCTACATGGACTCTGATTGTGTGGGCTCCTCATCGACATCTCGACAATTCCTGTTCTCCTTAAATCACCCTGAGTCACTCTGTCACTTGCATTGAAGAGCTCTGATGAACACCCCTTCCCACTTCATCTCGGGAGAAGGTACCTGAGCTCCACTGCACAGCCACACTGTATACCAAATCAAACACACCAACAGCACAGGCCACATCATCCTCTGCAAGCTAATCACTCTGATGGGTTCAGAATTTCCCCAGTAACCTTGAAACACATTCCACACGGTCGTTTTACAAGGCCAATTAATCTAATTGATTTCCAGAATTAGGATCTTCGAGAACCCAGTTATTTTAAAATCAATCTTCATCAGGAGTTGATAATACCTCATCCATGCTGAGATGGCTACTGGGGCCCCGGAGGGATTTCATCCAAGCCTCTATGTGAAGTTGTCATGGAGTGTGCTCAGATTTTAAATGTTCCGTGCATCTCTGGAACACACACACGTGCACACACACCACCAACAGGAAAATGGGTTCCTAAGCAGGGAGCCTCTCTCAGTCTACCTGCCGCTCATCCTCTCCTCCCCCGTGATATTATCCACACTGAAGCCTCATTCTCATTACCACCAGCAAGAGTATTTATTAAGGCATATTTCCTTTGGAATTGGCTCAGCAGGCATCACAAGTCCTGTTAAAATACGATGCTTTTTTCTCAAAGCATTAATGTTCCATCTCTGCAATTGTGCTTGACATTTCAGACTTAAGGCTTGCAAAAGGGGTTTTGTGAACTGGGATGTCCACCAATTCAGAGTGGCCAGCTCCTGGCCCACAACAAAGAGTGCTTATCAACCTTCTCAATGTGCCCACTCCCCATTCTTATTCCATCTCCTACTCCACCATGAGAAACAGTGCCTTCTCTTGCTCCATTCACCCTTGCTGCACTTTCAGGGGAAAAATAAGAAAAATTATGAAGCTACTACATCTGAAGCTACTTCCAATGTGCTCTCTGATAAATGCATTGCAACACAAACTTAAAAAAAAAATGACACGACATAATTTACGCTTTAGCTTTTCAGCAGCACTATAATGATCTGGGAAACCTTTGAAAACACTGATTCCAGGTCCCTATCCCAGACTGTCTATATCATGGTCTCTACATGGAGAGGGAAAGGGCAGAAGCCCCTCGGAGGCTGGGACTACACTGGGCACATGTCCTAACTGCCCAGAGCTGCCTCCGTCTGCTCCACCACCCACTACCCCAACTCACCTGATCCAAGAGGGCACGATGGAACTAGGGTTTCTGGGTATATGACTTTCAGTAAAGCACTAATCTCAGACCTGTGCGTGAGCTAGCAAGCTCGGAGCTCAATGACTCTAAGAGTATTAAGGGAAAAAGTTTTGTTTTAGCCACAATTCATTCACTCAACTCACACGGCACCCACTCCGTGCAGTAACCTGTGGGCTAGTTCCCTAAAGCCCTGCTCCTTAAGCCTTTATATGCCTGTGAGTCACCTTGGGATCTTGTTGAAATGCAGGTTCTGGTCAGTAAGTCTGAGACAGGGCTTGAGATTCTGCATTTCTAACAAGCTTCCAAGAGATGCTGATGCTGAGTAGTAAGTCCTGCAGGAACGTATGATCTCCAATAGTGCCTCTCAACTAAGGGCAGTTTGGCCCACATAGGAACATCTGGCAATGTCCAGAGACACCTTTGGTTGTCACAACTGCAGGAATAGAGTGCCACTAGCAATCTAGTGGGTAGAGGCCAGGGACACTCTCAATATCCTACAAGTCACAGCATAGCCCCCACCACAGAGAATTATCTAGTCTCACATGTCAGTAGTTCTGAGGTTGAAACCCAGGCCAAGAACAACTTGCTGTGTCCCTATATCCCAGCCACACTACTGGAAATGAGACCTTATAAAGGCTACATATTTGATGAGCTCTTAAGTTGTGCCTGGCAATGCTTAAGCACCTTAATTATCATCAATTCATTTAATCCTCACAACGCTTTAAGGTGTGTGGTGTTGTTAGTCCTACCACACAGCTGAGAAAACTGAGCCTCTGAGATACTACCTTAAGATGCGGCAGAGCCAAGACTCAAATACAGCTCTTAAAGCCTCTCACCATTGTCCCTTGCCAAAAGGTACTTAAGAAGCTAATAGTGAGCTGAAAACATTAATCATATTTCCCCTATTCCGGGTCTAGGCGAATTCCCAGTTCTCTTCCTCCACACTTTAAAGATCTATTGCAACACGGACAAATGTTAACCCAAATTGACCGTTCAATCCCTGTTTTTCCCTTCTTTTTTTGCTGGAGCTACAGCTCACCCCAGAGCCTGCAGTGTGCTGATTAACAGGTTCTTGCCCACATGGACAGCATTTTTCACTCAAGGTGGAGAAACCCTCTTCTGAGCAAGCTTCCCTAACAATGTTTTTTCTGGACCAATTGGGCTGTGATTTAAAAAGACACATCCTGTCCAGCAGTGGTTCACACCTGGGGGCAATGTTGCCCCTACGGGACATTTAGCACTCTTTGGCAACATTTTTGGTTGTTACACCTGGGGATGGGACAGTTTGCTATAGAGGCCAAGGATGCTGCTAAACGTTCTATAATGCACAGTTGCACTCTAAAGCAAACAATTATTTGAGCTGTCATGTCCCTAATGTTGATGTTAAGAAACCCTGCTTAGAGAGCAATTCCTTCTAAACATCAGTATTTATAGTAGAGTTCGGGCTTTATAGGGTAGTGGTTAAATCTGTGCCTTAAAGTCAAGTGATCTGCCCTCCCATCCCACTTATTAGCTATTTGACATTGGGCAAGTCACTTCATATCTCTGAACCTCAATTTCATATTGGAAAACATATTCTAGAGGCTTTACTCACAGGGTCAGTAAGATCAATAGATGAGAGAAGCAAAAGATACAATAAAAGTGGTCAATAATGGAGAATAAGGTTGTTATAATCATCTTCATTATTACTACATTGGGATGTGGTCTTGCTACAGACCTAAGCATGGTGTAGGTAGGCACATGGGGCCAGTCTCTTGGACTGGGGAGTAAGACTTTTACATTCATGGTCAAGATTCAAAAATCTTGAGGTGCCTGCGTGGCTCAGTTGATGAAGTGTCAAGTCATGATCTTAGGGTCATGAGGTCAAGCCCCTGCTGGGCTCAGTGCTGGGCATGGAGTCTGCTTAAAATTCTCCTTCCCTCTCCTCATCTGCACACATGCACAGTCTCACTCTCTCTCAATAAATAAATAAAAAATAAATAAATAAATAAATAAATAAATAAATAAATAAATAAATAAAAGATCTTAAGGCTCAAAGCATCTATTAGTTTTCTAGGGGTGCTGTAACGAAGTGTCACAAACTGGGTACCCTGACAGAAATGTAACTGCATCATGGTTCTGGAGGCCACAACTCCAAAAGCAAGGTGTCAGCAGGGTTCTGAGGGCCATGTGGGAAGGGTCTGTTCTAGGCCTCTCTCCTAGCTTCCAGAAATTTTCTGACAATCTTTGGTGATTTGTGGCTTGTGGCCAAATAGCTCCAATCTTCATGTGGTATTCTCCCTGTGTCCAAATTTCCCCTTTTATAAGGACACCAGACATATGGAGCTAGGGGCCCACCCTACTCCAGTATGACTTCATCTTAAATACATCTGCAATGACCTTATTTCTACATAAGGCTACATTCCCAAGTACTTGGGGGTTAAGACTTCAGCATATGAGTTCTGGGGGCACAACTCAACTCATAACAAAAGGGCCTCAAGGTCATGCACCTGTAGGCAGGTAAGTTATGATTTTATAGTTGGGGCCTTAAAAGGTGAGACAAGTTGCAAACAGCTACACAGCCTGAGGGAGTCTTCTTTTCCACAGGACATTGTCGAAAAATCGTAACAGGCTGATGAGAGGGAGGGGGGTCTTTGGCACAAGCAAGAAGGAAGTCGGGAGCCAGTGTCTCTGGCTGCATGCAACCAAACTAGAATAAAATTTCAGTGTAATAGTTACAAAAGTAGAGTATAAAGGATCAGACGAGAGAAGGAAAAAAAGAAACCAAGAACTTCTGGGGGAAATCACAGATTGCTTTGCCCTATAATTGTGTCCCCTCTAGGTACTAGTGCCAGGCAGGTAGCAATCCAGTCTGCTCTGTTTTCAGATACAGTCACGGTGCTGAGTACACAGCCTGACACAAGGTAGGTGTGTCATAAATATTCATGGACTCATCACTTGGGTATGCTTCTTAAAAATGCACATTCCCCATCTCAGACCTACTGAGTCAATCTCGAGGGTGGAGCGCAGGAACCTGCAGTTCCTACACTCACTACCCCAAGGCAAATGGATAGATACTGAAGCTTCAAACCCCTGACAAAGAGAAATACTGTTCTAGGTCCCCATCAAGGAAGTTCCATGGGAATGTCTATAGCCGGAGAACCTTAGGACCCAAAAGTACAGCCTTGGGCATGCATACTGTACTTAGACATTTTAAAATCATGTATTATTTAATCAGAAATGGGTCCTCCAGGATGACTAAATCCACGCAGTAAATAGGTGTTTGGAAAGCTCAGCACCCATTAGTGGTGGGTAATGACTATGAGGGTGCTATGAGATGCTCCAAGGGGCTGTTTAAACATCCTGACAGGCAATTCAGAGTCATAAAATTCCTCATAAAGGTAGCAGTCGCTGTACATGCTCTCAAGGGAACCTCTAAGCTTTACAATTAAACTGGTAACTAATATTTTCTCAGATAACCCCACTTTGTTACCTGGGATATCAAAAACACAACCCAAAGGCTCATGACAATGAGGCCACTTGAAGCTCCAACCACCAAGTATGAAGACTCCAGAAGAGACTGGGAGCTACTTAGAGGACCTGAATGTCCGGCAGCCCTCTCACATCTGTGGCTCAGACACATACCCACAAACTTTCCTAACCCTTCCCTTCTCTCCAACAACTGGAGGAAGGGGACAAAGGAGGGAGATGAGACTCTGTGTGAGCGAGGGACAACAGCATAGCAGCTCTAACAAATAAGCTCCTAGGTCTCTAATGACTCAAACGTACTAGAAAAATATTTCTTGCTCACATAAAATCTAAAACAGCTGTTCTAGATCAAAGAGACAGAGAAACAGTCCTATTTAAACTGACCCAGATTTTCATGGGGAACTGAGTCAGAAAGATGATGGCAATAATGACAACAGCAATAATGATGGAGATAATGGCAGTAATAGCAGTGCTAAATGGACATTTCTCAACTCCTCATCTAGTGTCCCTTCAATGTGATTCGGGGATCATTCCTCCCCCTTTTACTGACAATTTGGTTTCAAAGGGATTGTCCGTCCATAAACCCAGGAAATGGAGTCATGTGACTTGGGTCTGCCATGGCAGCAAATGGTTCAGAAATGAGCACATGATCTGAAGTAACCAGCCTCAACTTGGGGCCTTTGTGCCGCTGAGGAATGACGTGGTCATACCTGATACGTGGGCCTCCAGTGGCCAGGAGCCACCATGGTCCCAAGAACTAGGCCAACATGGCACACGTTAGAGCTGAAACAAAAGAAGTAGCACTGATTCAGCCAAGCTTCAAGTCTTAACTTACCACCAGCCTTTCCAAATATAGGCCACCTCATTACCTTTAAAATCTGGTGAGGGTGGGACTTCTGTCACAGTTACTGTAACAGTGCTTTACATTCATCCTTTACTCCTCCGAGTAAATCCCACGAAGGACTAATGCTGTTGTCACACCCACTTTCCAGATGAGGAAACCAAGGCTAGAGCAGCCACGAATTGTGCCTACAGTCACACAATTCCTATTTGGCTTTCCATGCATGCAGTCTTATTTCAAAGCCCAAACTCTTACACACAATGACCTATCTACTGCCCACAAACACTTTATGGGTGCTTAGTGCACACCAGGCACTCGGTCATGTACTTTATAAAATGTAGGTTTATCTTGGGGAAGAGAGAAGGGTATAGCTGGGGGTTAGGTGTTCAGACTCCGCAAGTGAACAGACCTAAGTTTGGGTGACTGCTCTTCCCTCTTGGCTGTGTGGCCTTGGGAAAATTACCCAGCCTCTTTGACCTTCAAAAAAGGGGGACGAGATAGATCTAGCTGTTTAGGGCAGGGAAGACTCTGGAAACTAGAAAAATTAAAGCTTCTTTCTGAAAGACTAATTATAAAATCAGGACACAAATATCAGGTCAGAGAGATAAGTAGAGTCACATCCAAGACAGAGGAGTTCCCAAGCCATGTGGCTTACTAGATTCAGACTGTGGCCTCAGCCTCTCTGAAGGCAGACAGAAGCCTGAGCAGCCAGGGAGACACAGGAAAGAGAAACAGAGGGACTGGTAGCATCTACACACACACTGCCCAGGAGTCAGTGTGCTTCACCTGTGACACCGGTCCACTACTACGGGTGGGTCCACCCACACTGCACATCACACTGTTACAGTCACACTGTCCCCAAGCATCAGTCTTGACACCAGTTCCCCTCTCTCTGAGGTCATGCTTCCTAAGCAGACTTCACTTGACAATCTGGTTTATAGTGAGGCTTGCCTTCAAGTCAACAGGCAAGGCTTGGACCTTTTATGTCCTATTGAACATTAATATTAAAAAGTCAGCACTTAGTGTATGCATCAATGGGAAGCCTTGTAAGATTTAAGGCATGGGCTCTGGAGCCAGCCTGTCTGGTTGTGAACCTGACCTCCCTCCTTCCTGTGTGACTTTACCTAAGCCTTTTACCCTCTCTGTTTCCTTCACTATAAAATCAGAGTAATTAGTAGCCCTCTTGTTGGGTTGCTGTGTGAAACAAGTGAAATCGTTCATGTAAATCTCAGAAGCACTAAATAAATGTCAGGGCTGATTATTAATCCCCAAGTCTGCTCAAATGAGGGATAGCAATCCAAGTCCCTGACCCTGAAAGGAAGAAGGCCAGGACTGGGCCACCTTGGGAGTTCTCCATGAAAGCCACTCTTCCCTGAGAACATTCCAACCCTCTTTCCATTTTATTCAGTCAACATATTTACTGAAGACTTACATATTAGGCACTGGGGAAGCAGTATAGAGAAGGAACAAATTCCTCACCCTAATAATTATTATGCTTTGTCGGAGAAGACAGACATTATCAAAGAATCATACAAATGAATTTGAAATTACAACTAAGATAAGGTGTCTGGTGGAAATGCCCCCATGGGGCGGGAAGAGAAGACAGAGAAGGGGATTTGTCAGGCAGGGAAATGAGAGAAGTGCCCAGTGTGCAGGAAGCATCCATAACACGTTTGTGGTTAGCAAGCCTGTCATTACGATTAAGGTTGTGGGCTTTGGAATCAGGCTGTGTGAAGGGGAATCCAAATCTGATTGGTCGTAGGACTTTGGGCACATTTGCTAACCTCTTATTTTGTCCAGAGGAAATGATCAAAGGGCTGAAATCAGAATGATAAATAGGAATTAATGAAGTGAAAAGGAGGAATGCTCACGCCTGGCAGGTGGAGCCATATATGCAAAGGTCTCAAGGAAGGACGGCAAGTTTGCGGGACCAAAAGAAGAGCAGCTACAACCAAACAAACTTTTACAGGACAGGAGAGGCTTTGCTGAAATGAAAACAACCCTTTATCCCCTTCACCTCCACTCAGGGCTCCTGAACACTCATACGCCCCCCAAGAAATCCTGATGGACCAAGTCTCCAATTAAATACGAAATTCACACATTTTTAAGTGACTTACTGGGTTGTCCCTCCCCAGAGAATTTTCAAAGAGCCTACTGAGGGCAATGCTTGACAGAAAGGAATGGTAGGGAGTGTGGTTCCCTTCTGGTCACACCCATGGACAGACATCTACACTCCGCTCAGGTTATCATGGTTTGGGACACAGACTGCAGATTCTCTGGACCTGACAAGATCAGGCTTTGTTTCAGCTCCTAACGATCGAGCATCTCACATTTCGTTTTCTTTAAATAGGTTCTTCCAGAGCACATCATTGCTCCAACCTGTGGGGCTGGCAGAAGGAATTTGGCACTTTCTCAAACACAAGCCCTTTGAATTACAAATGGCACACTTTATGGGGTGTCTGTGGATCATCTAGCTTTAAATAGAAAGCACATTTGAAGACCATGTGTCTTGTCCCCGGGGCAGAAAGAGTTGGGGGATGCTAAGGGCTCTTAACCTCCGCAGTTCAGCAGGGTCAGGGTGGACGCAATAGGACCCTTTGTCCTCCAGGGGGCTCTGCAACTCGTTCCCTCCCCCCATCCGTATCCTCTTCCAACCCACAGGAAGTGAATAGGGAAAACGTGCTTCACTAATTGTGTTCCCACCACACTTTATGTATGTAAAATGCTTCAGGCACATTACAACATTGACATAAGGATCTGTTATTAGCCCCATTTTACAGATGAATAAAAAGGTTCAAGGAGATAAACGGACTTGCTCGTGATACACAACAAAGAAGGGGAAGAATCAAGATTGGAACCCAGATCTTAACACTTCCATGGGTTTAACTCCTTCAAAGTGAAGGAAACAGAATGCTGACTCCAGAGGATTTGGCTGCCTCCAGCATACATTCACTCAACAAACATTTCTTGAACCCTACCCACTCCACTAAATCTGGGTTCTAGGAAAAAGAAGTGAGGCTGTCACTATGCTCATCCTACAACCTAGCCATTTTTTTCCCATCCAGCTCTCCACACTCCGACACCTTCAGTGGGTCACCACCTCCATCCATCCACCTCAACATTTACTAGCCACCTGCTATCTGCCAGGCTCTGGACAAATGCTAGGGACACAGGGAGATAAAATGTGAACTTCCTGGGGTAACAGACACAACATTAAATGACAGCATTGCAGTATACTCTGAAATAAGATAGTATTTTGAGAACAGGAAATGGAAAACCTCAAACCAGTCTTGGGGTGAGAAATGGCTTCCAGAAAAGATCTCTGACAGACTCTCTTGCTTCCTCATCCAGTGACAAATTTCCCTTCCATGCTGGTGGAGGCTCAGTTGTTTCTGGTGTCTACTTGTCCCCATGTGACTTGGGGAAATGGTAATCTGCCTAAGCAGGGTGGCCTGACTTTTGAACCTCAAAGATAGGTTTAGGAATGGGCATTTAACCGGTCCTGGTTAATGAGACCTTGTGGTGGCAGGTGGGTAGGAGGGAGAGAGAAGTCTGCTGGGGGCTTCTAAGAAATAATTGTAGACCCTAAAATAGTTGTGTATGGATACAATCGTTTTGGTTTTTTTTTTTTTTTCAGGACTTTTTGAGCCTCCATAGATTGCTTACACCCGAGATGGTAATTATACAGACTTGCAGACTTGAATGTACTTAGCTTGAGAATACACTAGGCATGGCAGATGGAAAGATCAAAGGAGCTGGGGCCCTGGTGATTCCACTGGCTTCTGAGTCAACCAACCCTATAACTCCTCACCTTCCTCAGAAATGCTGTTGGTCAGAAAACCCAATTACAGTAGTTTAAACAGATAGTGGTTTATTTGTCTCACAAAATAAGAATTCCAGAAACAAGGAGCTGGTCAGGTATCCCATTGATTTCAATTAGTCAGTTTGCTAAACAGATGAGCCCCAAATCTCAGTGGCCTTCAACAATACGCATGACCTACTCAAGGGGTACATTGGCTGCAGCTGCTGTGGCTCTGCCCCATGTGACTTCCTTCCAGGACCCAGATCAAACGACCAGACTCCACATGGGCAATGCCCATTTTACTGAGGGAATTCCAACCAGAGGCTGAGTTCAAGTACCCAAATGCATTTTTTAAAAAAAATTTTTTTAACGTTTATTTATTTTTGAGACAGAGAGAGAGACAGAGCATGAACAGGGGAGGGGCAGAGAGAGAGGGAGACAGAATCGGAAGCAGGCTCCAGGCTCTGGGCCACCATCCCAGAGCCCGACGCGGGGCTCGAACTCATGGACCGCGAGATCGTGACCTGAGCTGAAATCGGACGCTTAACCGACTGAGCCACCAAGGCGCCCCACCCAAATGCATTTAAGGCATCTGCTCAGACCATCAAACATCACTTATGCTCACATTCTATTAGCCAAAGTCATGAGGTCATATCTGCAAATGAACAGGGGAGGCATGCTCCTCCTATAGGACAAAGAAGAGAGTGTAGATATCCTTGTAGGAGAGGGAGCAAATAGACATGATCCAGAACACAATATACCCCAAGACCTTTTTCCCTCAAGGTCACAATAGGACTGCTGTAGCTCTAGCCATCTCATCCCAGTCCAGGTTAATAATCATAACCATAATCATAATAATTAGAGGAGAGAACAGTGCAAAAGGTTTCTTGCAAACTCCAGAGCAGTTTCATTTCCACCTCATTGGCCAGAAGTGGATCACACAAACACTCACGTCTGGAAAATAGCTAAGAAGATGGGAGTTGAGATAGCTACCAGAAAGAGTCAGCCCCATTGCCCTGACTGGGGATTGATTCTTAAGAAAAAGTGTCCATCTCCTTATTGTTTAAGCCATTTCAGGTTGAGATTTTTGCTACTTACAGCTCAAAAAATTCTAATAGCTAAGAGATCCAAAATCTCTATCCTAGTGCACAAGATCCGAGGTGAATCAACCCCACACTCTGCTTCTCCTGTCTTTTCCCCTTCATGTACTGCTCTCACCCTGACCTCCTTTCCCTCCTTATACCTTGGCAATTCCTTCTGCCTGGAACGCTGCTCTCCACACTCTTCCATCATCTTTAGGACATCCTATTTGTGATATTTCACAACATAGCCTACACTGTATAATTGTATATTTATTAGTTTACCCCTTTAATATCTGCTTCCAATAGATTTTAAGTTCTATGAGGACAGAGCCATATAGGCCTTGTTCACCACTATACAGCATTTACTCATCACAGTGCCTAGTTCAGAGTAGGGGCTCAGTAAAGAACTGTCAAGTGAATAAATGACATGATATGAAATGAAACTCAACAGAATGAGTAGGTTACCAAATATCTGGAAACCAAGTCACCCAGGCTGTCCTATCAATAGATAATAAATCTGGGGTATTTAATAGCCTTTTTTTTTTTATCAATGAGGTGTAAGTGCACATATCCGCCCCATCTCCACAATAATAAAAGAGGCACCTATATACCTCCCCATCTCAGAGAAAGTAAAATCCGAACAGGAAAAGAACTGCCCTAGAGCATGGGAAACAACCCTGCTGGCACCCTAACTTGAGTCATCTGCTAACCAATTTGTCGGTACTTTGTACCTTCCAATTTTGCCACTGTGTGAATTTGCTAGGGCTGCCGTAACAAAGCACCACAGACGGGGTGCTTAAACACCAGAAATTTATCTTCTCACAGTTCAGGTGGCTAGAAGTCTAAGATCAAAGTGTCAGCAGCACTGACTTCCCTCAAAGCTTCTCTCCTTGGTTTGTGGCTGGCTGGTTTCTCCTACATGGTTTCCTTCTGTGCATTTCTGTATCCTAATCTCCACTTAGACACTAGTCGTATTGGATTAGGGCCCACTCGTATGACCTCATTTTACCTTAATACCTCTTTAAAAGGTCTTATCTTCAAATACACTCACATTCTGAGGCACTAGGGGTTCGGACATCAATATATGAAATTAGGAACAGTTTGACTCATAACTACCACACTTGAATTAGTGATTTTTTTTTCAACGTTTATTTATTTTTGGGACAGAGAGAAAGACAGAGCATGAACAGGGGAGGGGCAGAGAGAGAGGGAGACACAGAATCGGAAACAGGCTCCAGGCTCTGAGCCATCAGCCCAGAGCCCGAGGCGGGGCTCGAACTCACGGACAGCGAGATCGTGACCTGGCTGAAGTCGGACGCTTAACCGACTGCACCACCCAGGCGCCCCGAATTAGTGATTTTCAATGCAATTTCAGATCCTCTGTCTTACGTATCCCTTACCATAGGCTTGTGTTTTATGTAGGCCCGGAAGCCTTGCTTCACAGGTGAGGAGATCAAGAGATAGAAGGTTGTTGGGGCGCCTGGGTGGCGCAGTCGGTTAAGCGTCCGACTTCAGCCAGGTCACGATCTTGCGGTCCGTGAGTTCAAGCCCCGCGTCGGGCTCTGGGCTGATGGCTCGGAGCCTGGAGCCTGCTTCCGATTCTGTGTCTCCCTCTCTCTCTGCCCCTCCCCCGTTCATGCTCTGTCTCTCTCTGTCCCAAAAATAAATAAATGTTGAAAAAAAAATTAAAAAAAAAAAAAAAAGAGATAGAAGGTTGTACCTCTAGAGGACAACAGAGATAGAATCAGAATCCCCTCATCTAAGCAACTAGTCTAAGTACTGTCCTGGGGTTCCAGCATGGACATATCCTTGTTGATTTATGAGTTTCCTGGGAAATTTTTAAATTTTAATTACTTTACATTTTAATTTGAAAGGTCATCTATTCAAACTCAATGCATGCACTTTCTGCATCACCTAGTTGACTTCCCTAATTAGTTCATCCTACTGCATGTTAAGCATTTGTGGTTGTGCTTATAATCTCCTTGGTGCCCAGTGGCACATCTTGAACAGTCTTGAGCTGATGAGAAAGAATAGAGGTGATCTTAACACATTCATGACGAAGGTCAAGGTGAAGGGCAAAAAAAAGGTCATTTTGAAAGAAAAAGTCGTTGATGAGTAGGGTTCTCATATGGCAAACAGTAGTCCAGCACATCTAATTCCAAAGAACCCATACGCCAGCAGTCAAACCCCAATGCACTTTATGAGAAATGATTTCATTTCAGCCAAGGACCATCATCCATCACATTAAATTTATGTTGCTAATTTGGATTTTACTGGTTTTATAGGTTTGTTTGTATTTAATTTATAAATTTTAGTTTTACATCTGTGTAAGAGTAATAAGCATAAGGCATTTATAAGTAGTTTTATGTGTATACTTCTTAAATATTAATTTAAGCTTAACATTAATATAAATTAAATTAATACTGGGGCTCCACGAGAATTTTTTCCCATTAAAGGCCACCAAATATACAATGCTCAAGCTTAAGAAACGCACTATCCAGCACTGTTCTCCAGTTCTTAAGCCCATGGATGAGATTTACTAAATGAACTAAAAGGAAGTGAGGAAAGAGAGGCAGTCCTTCTTGACCTATTTCTGATCTGTTTCTCATTCTCTTGTTGAGTTTGCAAGAAGTCAAATATATAGGAGATGCCAGGCATTAGCTCCCTAATCACACCTCTTAGAGAATTCACTCTATCAGACCCTGGTAGAGGCAGAACCATCATTCACAGCTAATTGGACCACGATTGGATAGGTCTTCAAATACAGACCAGATCCGCTCTTCTGAGATTTTGGAATCAATATATTGAGATATTGAGCCAAAAAGCTCCTGGAAACCAAGCTGAAAGATCCTGCAAACTCAGAGAATAAGCCACCATTTGGGAGAGGCCATCAAGGGTGGCTTACAGATGGATGAGTGAGTAGAGGGAGCCAGTCTGTACCTAGAGGAGAATTAAGTGGCTGAGTGGAGAGAAGCAGGGATTACAGTCCACACAGCCTAATAAGGGGCTGAGGCTGGCTGTGTAATGCTGCTGATTTCCTGGATCCCAGCTCCAGTCCCAGGAAACCTGCTGTGAGATGCACCTATCTCCTTTCAACCAACCCCTTCGACTTGAGCCAGACTGAGGTTTCTGTCCCTGGTGACCCGACTGTTCTTTCCACGGCCTTCTCCTTGTTTCCTATATCTTCACATTCATCTCATCATTATCATGCACCAACTTTCCCTGGAGATTTTTGAGGAAAAGAACCAGAAAGAAGGAAAGTCAGGAGAGGAATCAAGACTTCCTGAGTGTTTACTGAGAAAGGGAAGAAGAAAATTACCATCCTGAGTAGGCAAGTTCACATTCATGATATTTAAGTCTGTTACTCTGAAACATAGGTATTTTGCTTCTTAATCCAAAAGCCAGGACTCCGAGGGGTCAACTAACTTATCCAAGGCCAACGAGTAAGGAATGAAGAGAGGAAGTGATGGGAGGCAGGAAGCAGTGAGAGACAGGAAATATTTTAAGATTAGAAATGGTGGAAGATAGGTTGACCTGATTTCACAGCTCTGTACGGGGATCAGATAAAAAACTCAGATTGCCACCCATGCCCAGTCAGTAATCTTTGCTGACCGCCCCCAGAGTGGAAGCACACACTCAGCTAGCCCCCGCGACCTCAGCAAACAGCTCACAGGGAGGCAATGTAGTGGATGAGAACCTGGGTCCAAATCCTGGCTCTGTCACTCATAGTCTCAGTGACACACCCTGGGTCTTGGTCTCCATGGACAAATTGGAAATAACAGTATACCTCTTCCGGCTGTAATGAGGATTAAGTGAGACCAGGCGTGCACAAGTGCCCAGCACTGTGTCTGAGAAGCCACTTGAGCAACAGGGCCGAGTTACTCACATCTTAGAAGGCTAAGTGGCCCGGCCCTTTTCCTGAGCCAGAAAATCTCTCTTCTTCACAGAACTTCTCTATAGCAGAACTTGCCACACCTCCCGCCAACTATTGGATATTGATCTTTAACATGAGTAACCTTAGACGAACTTCATTTATAGCAGCAAGTGCTTCAAACTGACCCAAATTGATCAAGCCTAAGGATTTTCCATTAGGGAGAAATTAAAGAAATACATCTTCCAATATCTCAATTAAAACAGCCTCCATCTTGCAAAGGTAAGAGCTGTTGATTTGATTTTAGTGAAGAAGTAGATAAATAAGATCGAAGGCCCCTGCGAGAACAACGCATCTCTCCCACCTATTTCCTAGAGGCTGGATTCCTTCCCTGGACTTGATCCTGCCACCCACAGCTGACAGTGAACAGTGCAGCTCTACATTGGCTGCTGGGGCCCCTTTGAGGGCCGGTAGCTGCACAGAACGGTGCCAGAACCACCCCCATGTGTCCACATGGAGCCAACAGTCGCCACAGGCCTCCTGAGAGACAGAACTAAGTTATGTCTTCTTTGTCACCAATGTCATCAGCATTGCCTTGTCATATGAGCTCCCCAAGGGCAGAGATTTGGGTCTGTTTTGTCCCCTGAAGCTTCCCCAGGCACCCAAACAGCTCCTGGCTGTGGTGATGGCACGAATGGCCCCAGTTCTTCGCTCCTCTCCCTGTATCCATGCCATGCCCTTGGCCATATGATCTGTGTTCCTCTCAGTGACCAGTTGGATATTACTGCCCCTTGCCCCTGGAATCTGAGCTACCATTTTGACTTGCTTTGCCCAGCATAAGGGAGCAGAAATAATGATGTACCATTCCGAGCGTGGACCTCAAAAGGCTTTGCTTGTGTGCACATACTCTCTTACTCTCTGCCATCACCATGACAAAGACATACCCAGACAGGCCTGCTTGTCCCAGCAGAAGGATGAGAGACATGGGGGCAAAGGCAAGCCACCATGGGCATTCCAGATGAGGCCATGCAAGACCAGCCAACAGATGGACAGTTGGCCCCCAGACACACAAGGCCACCTGGGCAAGCCAGCAGAGCCCCCAGCTGAACCACAGACTTGTGAGTTAAACCAACAATGGTTATTTGAAGCCACCAAGTTTTAGGGTAGTTTTTTACCCAAATTATTGAGAAAGTAACCACTGATGTACTAGCACATCCATACGAACTGACAGAATTAATCTACTAAATGCTCTTAAATATGTACTAAATACCAGGTACCTGGTTAAACAATTTACATACATTATGGGTCCTGTTCTTGATTTGAAATGACACTTGATTTGACATTTTGCTCATCATGAATTTTGTTTCATTCATTTTCATGTGTTTCAAATATTGCATTAATGTATTATTTATCTTGATTATGGTGCTTTTTGGCACTCTCTTTAATTTCCTTCCACTCACCTACCTCACTGTACTCTCAGCTGTCATTATCCGATTTATTCCCTATGAAAATAAGTCTTTCAAAAAACTAAGGCCCAGATGAAGCTGGAACTGTTTGAGTAACAAAACAAATAACGTACTACTGGATTATAACTCAAAGCATAAGATAAATATCCATGAGTCCATATTGATGTAAATAAATAATTGAATAAATAAATGTGGGAGAATGGAAAGCTATCCCTTAAGGAAGAAATACACCATCCATGAACAGGATCATCACTGCCCACTCCTTTTTTTTTTTTTTTTCAACATTTATTTATTTTTGGGACACAGAGAGACAGAGCATGAACAGGGGAGGGGCAGAGAGAGAGGGAGACACAGAATCGGAAACAGGCTCCAGGCTCTGAGCCATCAGCCCAGAGCCCGATGCGGGGCTCGAACTCACGGACCGCGAGATCGTGACCTGGCTGAAGTCGGACGCTTAACCGACTGCGCCACCCAGGCGCCCCGATCACTGCCCACTCCTTAAGTACAAGTTGACACAGCAATTTCCTCCCGAAGACCACAGTAGGGGAAGGGCAGAAAAGAGCAACTCACAAAGGCACTTCAGCCAGGAGACCAGGGTTGACATCAGCAGTTACAACTCATGTTGATGGCTTGTCTCCTTGATATGATGTGATGAGAATAGCTCTTTACCTCTGTGGTCATCCTCTCCCAGACCCAGAACCCCAGCCTCATCAGGAGAGACTCATCAAACAGATCCCAACTAAGGGACATTCTGTAAGGTACCTCACAGGTCCTCCTCAAAACCGTCAAGATCATTAAAAACAAGGACAGTCCGAGAGACCATCAGTCTAGAGGAGCCTAGGATCACATGACAACCCCATGTAACCTGAGGTCTGGGATGGGGTTCTAGAACAGAAACCAGGCAAAACACAGCAAGCCCAATAAACTGCAGACACTGTTAATAACAAGGCATCAATCCTGATACAATAACTAACAAATATACCACAGTAATGTAAAATTAACAGTAGGGGAAGCTGGGTGGGTGCAGAGTATATTGGAATTTGCTGTACTACCTTTGCAACTTTTCTGTTCATATAAAGCTTTTCTACAACAAATGGTTTGTCAAAAAAAAAAAAAAGAAAGAAAGAAAGAAACCAAGACCCACAAAGATTAAGTAAATTGCCCAAGGTCACAGAGAAAATAAATGACAAAGCCTGGATTCTAATCCAGGGCTGTGTTTAAACCAACACCCTATAGCTCACCTGCTCCCACTGGGAACTTCTCCACCGACAAAAATAAGAAAGGGAGGGAGGGAGAAGGAAAGGAGGGAGACAGACAAGAAAAGAGAGGGAGGGAGATTGATTGCCGTATATTTGCCAGCTTTTCTCTATTTGATGAAATTGGCCACCCGAAATGCGTTTTGCCTCCTCTCCTCCTAAATGCATATTCAGCAGCGTTCAGCTGCAACATGGGCTTCTCCTCCAGCTGTGCTCACCCTCATGCAAACTCCCATGAAATCAATAGCACACATCCATCATTTTATCTCCACCACTTAGCAGAAGCAAAAACCTCTTTACGAAAGTACCCTCCACCGGACAAGACATATCACCCCCTCACTGCCATACACATCCATCTTGCATACAATTGTTTAAGTGGTTTGGGGTCCTTTGAAATCAGATTTATTCCTGCTTCCCTTCCACTTTATTAGGGGAGGTTTATCATCAATATGAAACTTTAATTCCTCCAAAGCTATGGATTAATAGACTCATAAACTTTAATACCTGGTGCTTTATACACTTCATTCAGGATCTACTCCACACAGTTAGGGGAGTGACAACTCAGTTAAATTTTCTGGTCTCCCCCATCCTGCAATTCTGAGACCTTTGGGGATGTAATCAGATTCACCTTGATCAAGCACTGCATTGTGTTTAGGAGGTTGGACAAAAGAATCAGACCAACAGGGTTAAATCCTGACTGCCTCTGTTACTAGCTGTGCCACTCTAGGCTAGTTGCTGTACCTCTCTGAGCCTCAGGTTCTTCACCTGTAAAATGGGGATGAAATTGGGACCTATCTCACAAGGATATTAATTGTTCATAGGGTGTGTGTTTGTGCGCATGTATGTGTGTATGAGAGAGAGAACAAAATGAAAACCTCTTTACATGGCAAGGAAAATAAAGTCACTCACTTAGGATCTCTCCAGAAAACATCAAGTAAAGAGACCAAAAGCTTCACGTCTCTTGCACCAAAAGCCAAGATAGTGCATTTCTGTTCAGCCCATGCCATTGTTTAAAATGTAGCCACTGCTGCTTGTGACAAGAACTGCCTAACTGTTTTTCCAAAGAAACTTTCAGGAGCTAGTGCTTAGGCTGAGCTCTTTGTAACTTTCCAATTCCTTTGAAGTCAATTGGCAAAAATGAACGGCACTGTTTTTTTCCTGGCTGACGGTGTCATGCTGTGACTCTCTTTCCTTCCAAAATCCATACACAGAAGTGACTGAAGTGAAAAAACAAAAGAAAAATAACAGTCATAGGGACTATACCACATACAGTCATCCATGTAACAACTAACCTTTATACTAGTGGTTCTCGGTCAGGGGACATTGGGCAGTGTCTGCAGACATTTTTGGTTGCCATGCCTAGGGGGTGCTACTGGAATCTCGTGGGTAGAGGCCAGGGATGCAGCTCAACATCCTACAGAGTACAAGACAGCCCCCCCATAATGAATAATTATTTGGCCTAAGGTGACAATAGTGCTGAGGCAGAGACCCCCTAGTTTATATGGGTCATTTATTAAGTGCCAGACAGGGTTTTAAGAGCTTTGCATGTTGTAACTCATTGTTCACTTATATTAGTCAGTGTTCTCCAGAGAAAGAGCCAGTAAGAGATGTACATGTATATCTACATCAAAACAGATTTATTATAAGGAATTGGCCCGTGCAGTTAGGGAGATTGGTAAATCCAAAATCTGTAGGGTGTCCCAGTGGTGCATGTAACCAGGAAGAAGGGATTTGAATGCCATGAGGCAGAAAAAGCCAATGTTGCAGAAGAAATCTGAGGGCTATCAGCTGGCAAATTACTTCTTATTCAGGCCTTCAACTGATTGGATGAGGTCCACCCTCATATGGAGGACAATGTTTTCCTCGTGTCTACTAATTTAAACATCAGTCTCATCAGAAATACTCTCACATAAACACCCTGAATAATGTTTGACCAATGTGCTGGTTCGAAGGCTAGGCCTTGACAGACTCCAGATGCTTTCACTTGCCTCTTGCAGGCACCCTGCCAACCCCATGAGAACAACAGTCCTGCCTATCCCACTGATCCCAGGAGGATGAGGGGCACTAGGAGCACTATGCTGGCTGACTCACAGACCTGCAGTAAGAAGCCAAGTCACCAGGTAAGCCACAGGTGCATGAGTAATAAGTGACTGTCACTTCACACCAAGTTCTGAGTTGGTCTGTTCTGCTGTAATAGAGTAACAGACCCCATTTTAGCCATGAGAACGGAGTCAAGAAGACGTCACACATCTAGTACATTCAACCTCCACCCACCCTGTGCCAAGCCATGTGCCAGGTGTTTTCACTCCTCTGATAGTCATGGATCTTCCCAGTGGTCCTCAAAGCAGGCATTTTAGGTCCATTCCACAAGAAAGCCAATGGAACATCACAAGTTTTAGCAGCACACCCTGTGAAGGGTGGAGCTGAACTTTAAACATCAATGTACTTGTGTCCTGACACCATGTGACCACCTACTAAGAGCAAAGAAATTGAACGATAACCTTCGGCTTCAAGGGACATGCCCAAATGATGACACAGTCTACTAAATGCCACCCGGATCCTTCTTTCTCATCCCCTCACTTACATATCCACTCCTGATCCCTCTTCCTTTTACCTCCAAAAACATCTCTTGGACCCATCTGCTCCTGTCCATGTATGTATCACCAGGCCCTACCAGTCCCCCTTAACTATCTGCTCTCTTGGCATCCCCTCTTGCCCTCCAACTCCCTGTCCACCTGACACCCACAGTGATTACTAGAAATGCATTTCAAAGATGCCCCTCTTCTGGAGACTGGGGAGAACATCCGAGGGGCTCCCCACTGCTCTTTGAGTAAAGGACAAAGTTTACATTGGTCTATCTGAACCATCTGGACCCTAGCTACCACCTCTCATTCCACTGTCCCTCTTCACTCTCTGTGCTCATTTAACCAACATAGATCCTTCAGTACCAACCATGAGCCAGACACAGTGCTTGGCACTAGAGACCACCATCATCAACGAAAAACAAGTAAAGCCCTTCCCTTAAAAACGACAGGCTGCAGGGGATACAACAGAGGGCCCCGATGACCTTCTAATCACTCACAGGAAGTGCCACATTCTATCCTCATTGCCCAGGACCACATCGGATCCCAAGGCTTCCCGCTTTTGCACCACCCTGCATTTGGACATCAAAGCACAAATCCCACTGGGTAACCATCCACTGGGAGGCATGCAGTTATTTACTATCTAAATCTCACACTGAACTCTAAGACCATGAGAGTGGAAAATCAACCCATTTCTGCTTCCTGCCATAATTCCAGTGCCTTAGATACAGCTGTGCTCAACTTGATTGAGTAAAGGTGTCACTGAGAGAAAATCCCCATGGCCAGAGGGACATGAAAGGATCCCCAGGTCTGCTGGTTGCCATAGGAACTACCTCCAAGTCAGCTTGACCATAAGGAACACAAGGCCAACAGACGCCAGTGGTATAACCAGCTCTCACTTTGCCATTCTGACTGTGGGGGACACACTCTGAGGTGCCCCATGGTCCTCGGCTCCTGGTGGACATGCTCTGTGGATTCCTCTCCCTTGAGTGCGGGCAGAACCTGTGATCTCTTTATAAACAGAACATGGCAAAAGTCATTAGGCTACATGAATATCACAACATCCACCTTGCTGGCTCTGATGAAGCTAGTAGCCAAGTGGGAGTGGAAGAATCAGAGGGTGGCCTCTGGCCAACACCAGTCCAGAACTGAGGCTTTCAGTCTTAGAGCCACAGGGGAGAGAACTCTGCCCAGTCAAGACCTCAGCTGACACCCTGATTGCAACCTGGGAGATTTGAAAGTAGAGAACCAGCTAAGCTATGCCTAGATCCTGGCCCACACAAACTATGAGATAATAAAGGTGTGTTGTATTAAACTCTTAATTTTGTATTATATGTTGTTACATAGCAAGTGAAAACTAACTAAAATGCCCTGTCAAGACAGGTCACCACAAACCTGATGGCCTGAAACAACAGAAATTCATGCTTTTACAGTTCTGGGTGACTCAAGTCTAGAGTCGAGACGTCAGCAAGGCTATGTTTTCTCTGAAGGCTCTAAGAATCTTCCCTTGCCTCTTCCTGCATGCTTCTGGGTCCCAGAAATCCTTGGCCTTATGGATGCATCACTCCAGTGTCTGCCTTCATCCCCATATGGCTATCTTCCCTATGTGTCTGTGTCCAAATTTCATCTTCTAATAACGACAACAGTCACTGGATCAGGGCCCACCCTAATCCAGTATGACCTCATCTTAGGTTGACTACATTTGCAAAGATCCTATTTCCAAATAAGGCAATGTGCACAGGTACGGGGGATTAGAACTTCAACATATCATTTTGGGGGACACAATTCGACCCACATCAAACACCATACCCCAAAACCGAGCACATAGGTCTCCCTGCCAACCCCAGCACCCAGGAAGTTGCCCCTTCACTCCCATTCCCACGAATTCGTGGCGCATTCATTCACCACACCTTTACTGGGCACCCACATGTGCTTCCCACTGATGAAGAAACTGGGGGTGTAGGACGGGCAGATACAAGACAATCCTTGCTCTCATGGAGCTTACATTCTGCCGGGGAAAACACTAACAGACAACACCAACAAAGGAAGGAGGTTATTTCTGACCACAGCAAATGGGATGCACAATAAGGAAAGGAAGAGTAAAAAGTCATGGTGGTAAGAGCCGCAGCAGGTAACACTGCTTACTCTGTACCAGGTGCCATTCTAAACACTTAATGTGAATGTGCATTCTTCCTCCTCGCGACAACTCTGTGAGGTAGCTACGTATCAATCCCCCTTTAAATACGGGGAAACTGAGGCACAGAGCACTTACAACTAATCCAAGAACAAGGACTTGAACCCAGGCAGCCCAGTCCAGGGACCTACTATGAAGAAAACAAAGAGCTGGAGAAAGGAACAGGACTTTTGATCTGGCAGTCTCGGAGAGGGAACTTTTACTCGAAGTTCCACCTAAGAACACAGAGGAGGCCAGACTGTGGCAGGTGATGGGGGAATGCAAAGGGAGAGTGTGAAGATGATAAAGTAATCCCTAGTTGTGGAAGGGTTTAGGCCCTCCTCCTGAGGTGGACAGCTTCTGGAATATGCAATGGTATCAAACAGTACAGACTGGGTAGAACTTGTTAACACTTTAACAAAGAGCACGTTAGAGACCAACAATCTGCCTCACCCCAACAACGCTGTAAGGCACCCCCGCTTGCCTTCTTGCTGCATCATCTCCTACCAGGGTATGCTCAGGCTGGCCCTACTGCCTGGGGTGATTAATAGGCTTAATTTATCATTAACTTCCATGGAGCTGAGCTAGGCCAGCTATGCCTCTGGAGCAGTGTGTGAGTAACCATTGGGTAAGCAGAAGCCTCTGCACACTTATTTATATTCATTTTGCATTAGGGACATTCCTAATTTGTTTGTTTTTCTCTCGTCTGGCTTCACCTACCTGGGCTTGGATAACTTGGATGAAACCAAGAAAGAATGGTCCAGAGCACTGGGGGAGAGAGGAGGAGAGATGGAGTTCAGGGGGATAGAAAAGGACAGAGACGGGAAGAGATCAGGCAGAGGGTCTGTGAGCAGCATCCATCCACCCTGCATCTCTGTGCCTACCACTACCAGCATCTTCTTTATCCACATGCTGCCCAAACACATTGTGCAGATGCTGTCTGAATGCAGGAAGGTTGACATGAGATGGCTTGGGGTCCCAGCACGCTGGAGAAGACAGCACTGATTTCAGAGCCAGGTCTACAGAGTAGTAATACATCAAGCAGTGTGGGTTCAAAATACAAGGGCAGAGCTCTTCATTGTCCTTCGTGGTGGGTTTTCAGGATCCAGGACTCCTAGAGCCAGCCTGTAATTCAGGCAACGTGTTCCCTCCTTCCCCAAATGGAAAGCATACAGCTCTGGGAAACACAGTCAAGGCCAGAGGAGAAAGGGAGCCTAAGAAAAGGTCTCCAGCACACCGACGGGTGATGTGGTAATTTGATTTGCTGGCAGATATGTCCTGGCAGACTGAGGCTTCAGCCCCTCTAGTATCACACCCAAACCCCTGGACGGTACTCTGGGAAGAATGCACCGGTCCCTCGCAGGGAATCCTGAACCAGCCTCTCAAAAAACAAGGGCTTCCAAAGTGTGGTGGAATGGGTTTTTCTGGTCTCTTACCCTTCTTGCAAGGAAGCCTTGTGTTATACAATTCAAGACTAAAAGGTGACAGGCACCCTCTCTGCAAAATCAGATGCAGGAGCCCATGCAGGTGAGGTAGCACTCAGCACAGTACCCAAGGCTGGTTGTGTGCACGCTTCTCCCCAAAGTTAGACCACTCTAAGGGCAACAGGTGCAGGAGAAAGGACGGGAGGCTGTGCATCTCTGCCAACCCACACAGATCACCCCTAGAATCTCAGACTGCAAATGCTGCTCAAGTACCAGCTGCATGGATGCAGACCACCCTAAACCATCCCCACCCTGTAGAAATACGAAGCTGGCATCTGAAATGACAGACAAAAGACATTGACTCAATGCTTCCTGCGATCTACAGTTCAGGGTTACCCCCAATGATCCTTGCATTAAATAGGAGGATGAAAAATTTTAGGTTAACTTGGATATAAAGGGTGGTAACATAAGTTTATGTAGCCTGCAGCCTGCCACATCAATTCCTTTCTTCGTCAAAAGCTATGTGATATCATTCACATACCATACAATTTATCCATCTAAAGTGATGATTCTATGGTTTTTAGTGTAGTCACACAGTTATGCAACCATCAGCACAATTTTACACCACTGTCACCCCCCAAAAGAAACCCTGTACCCTTCAGCTATCACCTCCCAAATGCCCCATCACCCCCAGTCCCTGGTAACCACTGATTTACATGCTGCCTCTATGGATTGGCCCACTCTGGACATTTCACAGAAATGGCTTCCTTCTATCTTTGCTACAGTCAGCATGTATCTTCAGTCACAATGTCTGGCTTCACCTGAGCTCCAACTTGGCCACAGTATCCTCATCTGAAAGGGCAGCCCATCACTGTTCTTTCCCCATATAGTTGTGGGGAAGGTTACCCAAGTTAACACCTTCTCAGTGTCCGTACCCAGTATAGACAAAAAGAGATGGTGCACCTGCTCTTGTCTGTCTGTGCCTGGCTTACTTCATGCAGGCCCCACAGGGTCCTCTGTCTTGTAATACACACAGTGCTGGGGTTCCACAAAGAACCATGCACATAGAAGGCTTAACCCAGAGCCTGCTCAGGCCCAGAACCTGAATGGAGGCATGTCTAGAATCATGCTGATGTGGACTGTGAGTCTGGCCAAGCTTGTTGTCATAACAGTCAGGACGATTGGCCCCACCAAAGGAAACTGTCTCAGAGGCCTAAAGACAAAAGCCAAGGCTGTCCTTGTTATCCAGGAGCTGGGGCCAGGCTGGGCAGGTGCTTCCAAGCAGAGTCGGAGGCCCAGCAGGCTCCTGTCAGGCCCTGGCTCGCTGGTCAGCTGTCAGTCCTGGGAGGCTGCCTGCTGTGTGCTCCAGGCTCCAGAGCCCGGGATGGGGGTGGGAGTAATCAGGTTACATGCTCCGGGGATTCTGCTGCTCTTGGCAGAGTCACAAATTGAGTTTGAAATGAGTAATCTGGAGCCAAGCTGCTTGTGCTGTGAGCAACGAGGCCTGGCTGGCAGGTTCTCTCCACCACCATCCCCTCTGGATCACATGAGGGGGCTGGGGAGACAGCCCCCAAACAGGATGGGGAGGAGGGTCAGAGCTGACCCTACCAAAGAAGGAAAGAGCTTTTTTTTTCCCTATGAAGTGTCCAGAATGGGCAAATCCACAGAGACAGAAAGTAGATGAGTGGCTTGGGGCTGTTTCTTTTGAGGGTGATGAAAATGTTCTCAAATTGATTGAGGCGATGGTTGTATAGACTTGTACACTGTAAGTGGGTGAATTGTATGGTATGTGAATTAAGATCTCAAAGTTGCTACAAAAACAAGAAAGAGAGTTAGCAGGGTAGGGAGTGGGCAACAATTTCCCATAGGCGCACATCTTCTGTCCAGAAAACCAACGCTCCTCTCAGATCCTCCTGTAAGAACAAAAATAAGAGCGAAGGCATAGGAGATACCTCACAGAGGAGGAAACTGCAGCATGGAGGGGTTAATTCTCTTGCTCAAAGGCACACAGCACCAAACGGCACTTAAGAGCCTGTGCTCTTAACCACTGGGATGTACTGCCCCTGACTGATAGGTGGTTTAAACACTTCCATGGGGCACCAGGGAAGAAGGAGAAAAAAATTTATGAGAGATATGTGTACTTGACACTTCTAAATACAAATAATTGAAGCAACTGTCATGGGCAAGAACAGACTTTGTTGCCTTTCAGTGAGTGACCTACAGCAAGGAATCATCTTTTCTGGGACTAGGTCTGTCAAGGTCTTAATCCATCTCAGCATCTGTACCCTGGTCTCCCTGCCCTGGCTATTTCTCAGGGTCCCCCGAGGCAGGGAAGTCTGGAGCCAAGAGAAGTCGATCTGATAAAGATCCAACTCTCGGGGACAGGCTCTGGCACACTGCAGACTCCACAGACGTCTGCAGAAAGGCTGTAACTCAATAGAGAATTCTGTTAATATGGTTGCTGCCTGCTCTAACCCCCTCAGCTCGTCTAACCACTCTGGAGATAACAGAGGCTGGAGGCTACCAGGTCCTGATTACATTTCCTCCCCTCTCGCTGCCCTAAAAAAAGATGGGCTTTGTCAGGCTTCTGCTGCCACCTACAGCAGCTGCAACACAAGGCATGTCTCCAGCCAGACCTGGAGAGAAAGAGCAGGGCCCTTCAGGGGAGAAATGGGGCACCAAGGGCCAAAGTCCAAAATCTGAGATGGAAGGCTTCCCGTAGCCTCAGACTAGGCTGGTGAAAAATACTCAAGAGCCTTCTCCCCATTCCTCCCCTAGAGGGGTCCCATCCACTGGACACACAAAATGGAAAGAAGAACCAGCTCTCTAATCCCATGGGACTGCAGAGTGTCCCCATCTCTCTTGATGCCTTGAGGATGTTCTGATCCCTCTGCCCACACTGCTGCCCTCTGTACCATCTCATTCACCCCCTCCTCTGAGAAGCCCCCTTCGGTTACCTGTGCTGGCTGAGCTAAGCCCACAGCCTCCTTCTGATTACCCCACTGATCACCTGTCTGCCTCTCCCAATAATGACCGTCATCAGATGGACATTCATAGAGCATTGACCATGTAGCACACACTCTGTTCAAAGATTTGCATGCACCATCTCATTCAGAAACTTAGGAGGAAGATGTTATTATTGCCTGCATTTCACAGATGAGAAAACCTAGGCTCTGAGGGGCTACGTAACTTCGCCAAAGCCAGCCTGGGGTTTGAACCCAGCCCTATCTGCTTCCAGAAATAACCTTCTTAATATGCAAGGTTTACCCTGCCTCTCTCCCTCCCCTCTTCACCAGCCCTTTCACTTGATGGACAGAGTGAACATAGAGTTCTTCTGTTGTTTATTGATTTAGAAACATGGGAGCCTGCTTGGCTGGGTGGAAAATGGATGATCCTGTTTTCTTTTATAATGTTCACGTAATGTTGCAAGAAAATGTTGTTAAGAAGTATTAAAAATTATGATGGCTGGTCAATGAGATAGAACTTCCCTTAGTCACCCATTCCTTGTCCTTACAGTCTATTTCCCCAAGAGTTGGGAAGGAGGAGATAGGAAAGACAGAGCAAAAGATGCAATCTGAAAGTCAACTCCTAACTACAGGATGGAAGCTGACTTTGGTAGAGCAGCAAGTCTGTGAATCAGCTGTGTGGACAAGAAGTTACTGCCTCAGGAGCTCATGGAATGAAGGGCTACCCTGCCAGGTGCTGACAGTCCCCACTCTGCCCTGATGCCATCAGACCAAGAACATCCAAAGGTGGGTCCACACTCAGAGGGACACTGGACATTGGCTGAAGAGGGTGCGTCTGGGAAGGCGTCCAGGGTGGCAGAGAACGAAGTCATGACATGTCATATGGCCAAAGGTGAAGAACTCAGGGAAGAGCTGCCTGCCAACATTTGAAGGGTTGATACTTGAGGGAACAGACCTACTCTCTTCCCCCCATGAGGACAAATCCATGTGAGGATCTGTGAGGATAGGGAGAGAGATACAAGAGACAGAAAAGATTGGTACATGGCACCATCATAGGCATGCAATAAATATTTGCTATGACACAGAATGAAATGATGAATGGCCGTTAGGAGGGTGAATCTTGGAGGCAGATATTCCTCGGTTCTAATTTTCACCTTGCCCTGTGTAATCCTGGGGCCTTGGTCAAGTGATCCAGTTTCTCTAAGCCTCTGATTGCCCACCAATGAAGAGTTAACTTTCAAATGGGGACCTGAACAATCATTAACTCTTGTCAAGCAGAAGGAGGCAGGAATCTAAGACCTGGGCAAATTAAGTCCAGCAAAGGGGAAGAGAGTGATTCCAACTGTGCCAGGACAGGCAGAATAGCCACACAACCAAGAGTGGTAATTTCTCTTGGATTTTCTATCCAAAATATTAAAGATATGTGAGTACCTCTTCCATGTACAGCATTGGGCACAGGCACTGGGGGGTTGTAAACATGAAATATGACCTGGTTTTACCCTTGGAGAGCTTATAATCTAAAACAGAAGAGAAAAATCGACTGACATGATAGAAGACAGAACAGATCCAGACTGAGCTGCCAGCATCAGCATCACTTGAAATGCTTGTGAAAAGTCAGACCCTGGCCCCCAGGGAAGACACAGTAAACAAGAATCCCCAGAAGATGGTATTCTAGAAACTGCCTTACATTAAGCTTCTCAGGAGCTACTTACACACACCAACACTGAAAACCACTAACTTAGCACATGAGAGACAAAGGGGCCACCAGACCCACCATGTCCAGAGGCTTCATGGAAGAGAGATTCTGAAGCCAAGGACAACAGGTGGGGAAGAAGCCATGGGGAACACAGAGAATGTGGGGCATGAGACCCATGATCCCATATGGGATGATGTGTATCATCTGCTGGGACCACCTGTCAGAAGAGAGTATCAAGTTGAATAAATGATTATTCAGGGACACCTGGGTGGCTCAGTTGGTTGAGCACCCAACTTTGGCTCAGGTCATGATCTCATGGTTCATGAGTTCGAGCCCCAAGTCAGGCTCGGTGTCTATAGCTCAGAGCTTGGTGCCTGCTTCAGATTCTGTGTCTCCCTCTCTCTCTGCCCCTCCCCCACTCATGTTCTCTCTCTCTCTCTCTCTCTCTCTCTCTCTCTCTCTCTCTCTAATAAAAAATTAAAAAGTTTAAAAAATATATGATTATTCATTTCTCAAGTGCATCCACTTCTTTCCATCCCCACTGTCAACAGTGTTTTCCAAGTTACCACCATCTCCTGCCCAAACAAAAGCCACAGCCTCATAAATGAGCTCCCTGGTGCCACATCTCCCCCCCTCCCGCCACTCCCCCCCCCACACACAACCTTTGTCATCCTGCAATAGGACTACTGCGACCTTCTAACATCACAAATTAAACAAATTGAACAATGACTAACATTCACCCACCACCACCACCACCACCAACTAAATCCCCCCCACCCTCTGCTCTTACAATTCAGTCCCCTTAACGAGACTTTTGGTGCCCTCCAGGGTCTGGCCTCTGGCTGTTCATCCCCATGCTCACTCACTCCACACACCCTACTACTCTCTTTTCCTCAGAAATGCTACCTTCTGGAAGAGGCTTTCATCAATCACCTACCTACTCAAAGCATCCTCCCCCCTCAACTATTTCATCACTCCGCTTCTCTTGGGCCAATTAACAGAACCTGTCAACTATCTCTGACTTAGATTTACTTCATAATTGTCAGTCTCCCCATCTATACTACAAGTTGCAAAAAAAGGACAGGAAATCTGTCTCCCTCACATTTCAATTCCCAGCACACGGAACACGTGGTATGTAGGTGAGGCACAACAAGTATTTTTTGCATCCATACAAAAAAAGTGTCCATTGCAAGAGGACTTGAATGCCGAGCTAAAGAGCAGGGAGATTTGCCAAGAACTTCACAGCAGGGACAATACCCAGCATGATGAGAGAAGTGCCTGTGTTATCTGAGTAAAAACCCCAGAGGATTTCAAAGATAATAAGAGCAAAGTAAATTTCAAGAGTGGATCTAAATTCACCAACCCCGGTGAAAGCTGAAAATTACCATCCCAGCTGGTAGAAATGTCAATTCAAACTTCATTTATAAAACCATTTCGGGCTCTGATTGCTAAATTATTATTTCATATGAGAATGAGCATTGTCTGTATAAAAAGCAATGACAAAAGTAAAAAATTCAATTTACTCAACATCCCCCTCCCTGAAAAAAAATATATTTTAACATTAAAAGTTACTCCAGATAATTGCACATATAAATATCAGTTAGTGCAGATGTTGTGTATAAAATGTAATTATTACTCATGGAAAATCAATGGTGGCAAATGATAAAATCCATGATCTGGGTCTTTCTACTGAGCAGAAATGTATTAGCGCTTTGGCTTTGGTTTATGCGCTTTTTAATTGAAAATGATCTCTAACTAGAAATGAATTGCAACACAGGGATGAGACAGCCAATTGCAAATAAAGATGTAATAACCACTAAACTCTCTGGCAATGCAGGGAGTTCAAAGCAGACCCACTTCCCCCAAAAGCAATCCCTGCTCCTTCTCACTCCCATACTGGGTGCTCTCTCTGCACCAGGCCTGTGGTCAAAAGCAGTAAACAAGATAGATCCTCATTTGTTTGCACATATCCATCAAGAGGAACTAGAAGTAGCAGAATGACAGATTGTGATATGTGAGATTAAGAAAATATACAGGATGGTGAAATGCCGTGTGACCAAAGAGGCCAGAATAGATGGGGAGACCTCTTGCAGATGGGGCTACTTGAAACCAGACTGAATGGTGAGAAGGAGCCAGACGGAGGAAGATAGGGAAGACAGAATAAGCAGAGATGCCTACAAAGAGCTAGGAGACTATGATTATGTCTGGAGCAAAATGAACAAGGCAGGGAGAGGGGTGCATCTGGGACCATATTTGCCAGTGGGGCTTTTAATCACCTTTCCCCACTATCTTCTTTTCTGAAGTCTTTTGACTGGTCTACCCCAGATGCCCAGTGAGCAAAAGCTACTGGGTATCTGCAGTGAACCAAATGTTTCTGTCCTTCCATCCCCCCAATTTCCTACGTCGGAATCCTTACCCCACAAGGTGATAGCATTAAGAGGTGATACTTCCGGGAAGTGATTAGGTCACAAAAGCAGAGCTCGCATTAGTGGGACCAGCAGCCTTATAAAAGGGACCCAGAGAGGTCCCTCAGCCCTTCCACCATGGGAAGACACAATGAGAAGACACCATCTATGAACCAGGCTCTCACCTTCACCAAGTCTGCTGGTGCCTCCAGAATAGTAACAAATAAATGCCTGTTGTTCCTAACTCACCCAGTCTACGGTATTTTTCTTATGGCAGCCCAAAAGGACTGAGAAAGCATCTAATTCCAAATGCACCACTAACAAGGCAGCTTTCATCACTGTCAACTCCATTTTTACTATTCATAACCCCATAACACCAACCCAAACATGCCCACTGACTACCAAGTCAATGTGCCTCCTCTGCCATTGGCCCACAGGCCGAGGAACATGCCAGGTCCAAGAAAACTCAGTGATGGGGGAGGGGGGGCAGGGAGGTGGGGAGGCATGGCAAAGACCTCCTGTCCACTAAGTCCCTCATCCCATTGCCCTCAGCCCTCATCATAAGTGCTCCCATGCACTCCAAAATAGGGATTCTCAGACTCAGATCTTGGGCACCTACCCAAGATCCATCAACACCCCCAGAGTAATTCATCACTGCCAAATTCTGTGCCATGTGTAAAGAAGGCTATGATCCTTCTAACACTCAACTCTGTCATGCTTTCCCTGACACAGGTCAATGACAACTCCTTTTGCCACCCAACTCAACTGTCTGCTCAAGGTCACACATTCTGCAGGTTCTACTGGCAAGACTAGCATCCCGAGGTCTGGATTTGGGGAACAAGGTACTTGATGAGGACAAGATTCACCAATGAGATGGCAAAGAACTGTCTGGGAAGAAAGCATATTCAGAGTTCAGACTCTGCCCCCTTTTGGACCTCTGACAAGGACTCATCCCTCTGCCTTGGGACACCATGGCACATAACCAAGAATCGAGAACACAACAAGCTGTTGTTGTACTGGAGCCCTATCTACCGCCCCACCATGCAGTCAATCACCTCACTCAATTCTTCCCAAAACCCCACAAGAAGCAGGTTTATCTCTGCCCTTTGAAATCCCTCTATTTTCTTTGCTTTTCTTTCCTCTTTCACTGTGTCTTTGGAAAAGCCACAAATGAGACAGGGTGATTAATTTCATATTTTGGCTAACCATTGCAGAAACACCTTCCCTCAAAGTCTGGTGCAAAAAACAAAGATTTAATCAGTCTCTAGTGTGGTTACCTCGTGTGTTTGAGAAGATATCGGAGAGAAGGCAAAAGAGAAGTTTTCAAACATTAAACTTTAATAAGCAGAGCAGGCAAACATATTGCTGCATCAACACCCAGCATGGCCTCATCGGGGAGAAATCCTGGCTGATCTATCAATCTCCCTAGATCAGTATTGTCATCACTCTCAGCCCTTATTACATTTACCCAACCCAGGCGCCCATGGAAAAAATTCCACTAACTCAATCAGCACTGGGAAACCAACCAGGGTAGGGACTTTGCCAAGTTTTGCTCAGTTGATGGAGGCAATGGTTTTTGTTTTTTCTTCTTTTTGTTTGTTTGTGCTTCAAGGTAGAAGTCAGTTCCTTCTAAGTCCTCACACCTTAAGTTACAGATAGTTCTTATTGCAAAAGGAGGAAAAACAGGGAGGAAAGGTTTTGCCTTGAAGAAGACTGGGGCAACACTGAAAGCTAAGTCTTGGGGAATCATCTAGGCTAAGAGGCAGGACATTCCTTCTATGGGGCTATAGAGCCTTTGTCACACATACTCAACTCTGCTATTAAACCATGAAAGAAGCCTTAGAAAATACACAAATCAACCGGCATGGCTGTGTTTCAAAAACAGGCAATGGACCAGACATGGCCCATGAGCCATAGTATGCCAATCCCTGATCCAGGCTACAGAGTTGACAAAAGTGAACAGGATACCACAGTGAATTTCAAGACTATCAAGATCAGCTATCCCCTCCCTTAACGGTCACTGCTTGAAGGTCAGAGGGTAAGTGCCAAGTCCCTACCTCACTTGGATAGTTGATAGTTTACTGGGAGAAGATGAATGTCATTTCATCCAAATCGCTCACCCATTTGATCAAAACCACAAAGGTGTGTCCCTCTGGCCACAGGACCTTTGCAAATGTTATACTCTCTCTGCTTAAAATGTTCTTTATTCTAGTTTCACTCAATTAAATCCTCTTCATTTTTTGTTCTCAGCTAAGATTGCATCCTTCAGAGAAGACCTGCCTGGTGCTTCCCACTTCAGCCAAGCTCTCTTAGCACTGTGTACTTTGCTTTTTATTCCAATTCCATCCTTTTGTGACAGTCTGTCTTCCCTTGTTAGACCACAAACTCCATGAGGTCACATCTACCACCAAGCACCAGGCCTGACACATGGGAATTATTAAATGAACAGACGTAAAATAGATGGGTATTAAAGGTTTTAATGATAATCGGAAACACGATTACCTATCTTTGAATTCCTCTCATCCAGCAAATCATTGCTGAAACCCTTGTTATCTGCAGAGAGAAAAGGGGGTGAGGCAGAGGTTCTCCAACTTGATTGTGCAGTAGCACCCCATGGAGAGCTCATGGAAACAGATCCCTAAACCCCACACAGACTTTCTGCGTCAGAAGCCCAGGCTGAGATGGAGCCCAGGCATCTGCAATTGCAACGAGCTCACAGATGATGCTGATGCTACAGGGCCTGAAACCACACTGAAATTGTCAATAGTGGCCACATATTAGAATCACCAGGGAAGCTGTTTTAAAAAACATAACCAATGTTTGGGACCCTACCCAGACCAATTAGCTCAGAATCTCTGTAGATGGGGCACAGACATTCACATACACGTTCATTTGTGTTTTTTGTTTTTTACAGCTCCACAGGTGGTTCTGATTTGCCCTAGACTTGAGAACATCCTGGGCACTCCCCTCAAGGTCTAGCTCTGGGCTGCCAGGACAGTTCCTGGGACATGTCCGCAAGGCATGTAGATGCCAAGTGGAATTTGGATTCACTGGAGTAGCTGTACATAGCAGTTGCTCATCTATTCTCATCGCTGTATGAGTTCCATTTGTATAAATATACTACAATGATTTTAACCACTCTGCCAATGATTTAGGGCTACTAGGAGGAGTGCTGTCATAAACATTCTAGTACACATTTGTTAAGTGTATGGATGCATTTCTTTTTTTTTTAAGGTTTATTTATTATTGAGAGACAGACACAGAGCATGAGCAGGGGAGGGGTAGAGAGAGGGGTAGACACAGAATCTGAAGTAGGCTCCAGGCTCTGAGCTGTCAGCACAAAGCGGGACACGGGGCTCCTACTCACGAACTGTGCGATCATGACCTGAGCCGAAGTTGGTCGCCCAACCAACTAAGCCACCCAGGCACCCCTGTATGGATGCATTTCTTGTGGGCAAAAGAGTATGTAAAAAATGCATTCTGTATGATTCCATTTATAGAACGTTCAAAATGAGCAAAGTTACCCTATGGCATTGAAGTCAGTGCTGGGGTGGGTGGCTATGGGGTGCTGATGTCCCAGATATATTCACTCTGTTTTAACTCATCAAGTAGCACTCTTGAGATTGGCTGCTTTTCTTTATGTATATTATACTTTAATTTTTAAATAAAGTTTATTAAAAATCAAAACTTACAGTGCAGAGGTGGATGCACCGCCAGTCCATGGCCTGCAGGGGGCGCAGCAGCCCCATGAACTCTGCTCTCCAGGCTCCAACTGGAATCTGGCTGGCCACGCTGCCTGAAGTTTCAGGGCTGCCTGAAGAGTAGCAGTCACTCTGAGCTCACAGGCCAGAGCGGCTGGAGGAGGCCGGGCAGGGCCCGGCCACACTCCCCTCCACCAGCCCTTAGCTCAGCGCCACAGCAGCCTGGAGAGTCCATTCTCGGAAGCTCTCAGCATCTCAAAGCAATTTCACCTGGAAGAAGGCTCAGGATAGCAGTGCTGGGTTCGCAGGGCCCTTCTCTCTGCTCACAGAGAGAGGCACTGTGGCTACGTGTCAGGGTAACCTAGCTCCAAGTCCTAGAAGTGCCATGGGTGACCTGGAACCAAGCACTTAGCCTCTATTTCCTGTCCTGTGAAAGGAGGAGGTGATACCACCAGGTCGTGGTGTCTGACCTAGAATGTAATCGGTAGCCATTATATCTACCAAGTGAATGAGACGATACAGAGGGTCCCCTCCGCTCCTCTTCCACACAGTACTAAGTGATCACGGAGAGGTGTAGGAATCCACCTTCCTAGATCCACCCAGCTCTGCTACATGGAGAAGCTGGGAACAAGTTCATGCCAGGCCAGGGGCTGCAGCTCATGGCCTTCTGATCCTAGACATGGTGGCCGAGGTCAAGCCTGCTGGCAGCACCAAGATCGACAATAGTTGGAAACAATGGCCCAGGCCTGAGTCTGACTTCCTTCCAGATGCTCTGAGCCGTGAGATGTCCTAGGGTTCAGCACCTGCCGTGCCAAGAAGGTTGGCAGCTCCCTGGAACGCAAAGACTTGGTGGAGACAAGACGACCGCTTGGGAGTTCCGACTGAGTTCCACATCCCGTCTCGGGCACTTCATTAGCTGCATGACCTTCAGAAAGCTACCTGACCTCTTGGAGAGCCATGTATTTCACAGGGAAATCACCGATCTTACAGGATTGATACAAGAGCCAAGCGCAATCCCTTTGTCAGGCACCTTGTACACTATACAGTTCATGGTATGTTGCTTCCCCCTCCTTGGGCAGCTGTGACCTCATGAGGTAATAATAGCAATAAAAGTAATACCAGCTATTATGTAATGACTTACTACATGGCAAAGCAGCCCTCTGGCACCAATGCCCCCATTTTACAGACAAGGAAATTGCATCAAAAGACAAGGACCTCATCTTGCCAAGGTCACAGAGGCAATTAGGGCTACAAGTTGGATTTGAACCCAAGTCTGCTTCGTTTCAGAACTGGGCTTTTAACTCACTTGGCTGTATTAGAATTTAAGCCCCTGTCTCAGATCCCAGCCCTCCAGGGCAAGCCTTGGGCATTAAGGATATTTATTCTGAATTCCTTGTCTTCCGTCTTCCTCCCAGGAAAGCTAGCAACTCTCAACTTCCCCCAAGGTCCCTGACCATTCACCTTAAGCACAGAGTTGAGCACAGTCAAGGGAGAGGATGGGGAAGTCAGGGGAAAAATAAAACTGTGAGGCTGTCACAGTAACATGGACTCCATAAGGCAAAAATGCCCCCAACCTTCTTCCCTATTCTGCCTGCAGACATGGAAATCAGGCCTAGATCTACCAATTCCTAACAGTGTGACTTCAGGCAAGTTAGGTGGCCACTCTGGATTGTGGTGTCATCATTTATGAAAATGTAAATAATGCCAGAAATGCACACTACCAGAAAATATCCTTGCAAGGACCAAATGAGGTAACGTGTTTGAAGTGCTTGGCAGAGTACAGACATGTAAATCAGCACTTGAGTTTTGGCTATTCTATCACCAACATCATCATTATCATCCACACCACTACTATCATTGCCATTTCCATCATCATCCCCATCAACCTCCATTATCATCACCATCACCATTATCACCATCCCTATTATCACTGTCCTCGTTTCAAGGGGATAATGTGTACCAAAGAAACAGCACACTGAGGACAGGAGAGGTATGAGAAAACTTCACTTGCCTGCAAAGTAGATATGTCTTCCAAGATATTGGAGCTCATAACTATTACTCCAGTCTTTCTCCTTAGATTCCATAGGCATTGTCTCAAGCACACAAGACAATCCCAGGGACAGTAATGCAGGCTCTAATGCCTCCATTTCCCCTGGAACACAGTCTCTAAACCTCCCACAACAGGAACAGGGCCCAGCCCTTCCAGACCTGAGTCTCTAGGGGAGAGTAAAGGGCCCAAGACCACCTCATCCTTAGTGGCCCAGAGGTAGTCCATGCTGTCAGGTCCTTTAAGATCTTTAACTCTCATACCCTCTTTGGCTCCCTCCTCCCCTCTGTTTTTCCACCTCATTCCCTCAACTCAGTTAAACAAATGAGCAACTTCTCCTCCTCAAGAACTGTGCTAAGAACTCAAGAAATAGTAGAGAACTAGATGGTGGTTACCTCCAACCTCAGTAAGCCTTCAGCCCAGGGGGGCAGTTGGACACCAGACAGGTAATTACAGTCATAGCTTCAATGTGCTCCATGCAGGGGGAAGAGGAAAGGAGATAGACACAGAAAGTGTGGATAGCATGTAATGTGGAGACTGACCTAGCTGGAAAACTCCAGGAAGGCTTCCCTTAAGGAAGGGACACCTACCCTGAGAACCGAATCATGAGCAGGAATTTTAACAGTGAAAGGAAAGGGAGAAGTTAGGAAAAAGCATCCTAAAAAGAACAAGCCTGTACAGATGCCTGGAGGCACTTTGTGGACCCAAATGTCCACTGAGCCAAGAATGTTGGGGTAAAGAGAATGACGTATGAGACAAGGCAAACAAAATAAGAGGGGTTCTGACCTTCCTGGGTTTATCAAGCCAAGTAAAGGAGTTAGGGATTTTTTTCTTAAGTCCTCAGCACCCATTTAAGAAAAATTTAAGTTACAAGAAAAAAAAATACCTGAGTCTTACCAATGCTTGGTTCATGCTTAAAAATGAAAAGGGCATAGAGTCCTGGCCATTGTCTCCTCTATCTCCTGGGACCAATCCAAGTAAAACCAGAAGGGTATTCACATTCACGCACACATGGAGAGAAAGAGAGAGAATGAGAGACAGACGGGGAGAGAGAGAACAAGCTGACAGACCGATTGGGGAAGACAGAGACACTCCAGGCACTTCCCTGAGCAGAGCACAGTTTCCTCCAAATCAAGAAGACCTGACAGATAACTGGCAGTTGGGCATTCCAAGCACCTGCTGCCATCTGCCCAAACCTTCTTTCCTCCAGCTTCCCCGTCTGCCCATGCCAGGGAGTCCACACTTAAAACTGTTCACTCTACACAGCGATGGGGCTGAATACTGATGTCTGCTAGGAATGCAAGCTCTCAGTGGTCCCCTGGCTCCTCTCCCCTCAGTCAAACACAAGACATCCAAGCTGGAGGTCAGATGGAGAACAAGAAGTTTCACAAAGCCCCTTGTTCCTCTCTCCAAATGCTCTCTCTCCATCATGGGCATTTTCAGGAAGTAGGATGACCCTGGATGGAACCCAAAGTTAGCCTCAATCACTTTGACAGCCCTACAGTCAAGTCTCCATCACTGGGACTTCCCAGGGGGAAGGCAGTCTGCGTCGCACAGCATTTTTAAAGAGTTTTAAGTGTTGTTACTTTAAAGAATGACGGGAATAAAGCAGTTCTTAGGGGAAGTGCTTCAGGGGAGAAAAAAGAATTGTCAGAATTAGAATAAATTATCGGGAAACAAGGGGAAGGGAAACTAGCTTATATGGGATTCCCACTAAGAGCTGGGAACTGTATATGCGCTGCCTCTTTCAGTCCTCACAATCCTGTAACACAGGAACCACGATCATCTCCATTTTCCAGAGAGAGAAAATGAGGTCCAAGAGGGTAATGACATCGCTAAGGTTACAGTGTTAAGTGACAATAAAGCAGCCTAAAAGCAAATTCTAGGTCAGTCCCCAACCCTTGTTCATTCTTGTCTTCCCACACCGGAAGCACATTCATAGGCACTTGTGAAGCTCTTACAGTGTCTCAGAAAACCCCTAGAAGTAGTTCAAGGGCAATGGAGCCTCATGGTCAATAACCCAGGTTCCAGAGTCAGACAGCCTGGGCAAGTTACTTAGCCTCTGTAAGCCTCAGTTTCTTTACATGTCAAATGGAGACAGTGGCACCCCCTCCTTGAGTTATAATGAGGAATCAATCTTAAAATCCACTTAAGTAGCTGATTATGGTACCAGGCATTTGATATGTGCTTAATTTCTCTAATACTGTCATTATTACTAAGCACTTCATTTTATACTCTAATTACAGCAAGAAACCTGCAAGATGGCCCTGCCTCCTGGTATAAACCCCTTGTATAATCCCTGCAAGTGTGGGCTGAACTTACTGATTTGCTTCTAATGAAAGGAATACAGCAGAAGCAATGAGATGTCATTCCAGGTTAGCTTGCAAAAAAAAACCTGCAGCTTCTGTCTTGGTGTCCTCTCTCACTGATTTGTTCTCACTAAGGAAAGCTGATAACCTAGGAAATGCCCTGTGGAGAGGCCCATGTGTCAAGGAACTAATGTCTCCAGACAGCATCCAGAAAAGACCTGAGGCTCCCAGTCCAACCAGCCTTGTGTGTGAATCTAGACACAGACCCTCCCCAGCCAAGCCCCAAGGGGACTACAGTTCCAGCTGACATGGTAATTGCAGCCCATGAGAGACGGTGATGCAGAACATCACCTAAGGCACTGTGCAACTTCTGACCCACAGAAACTGTGAGATAGTAAATTTTTTTTTTAAGTTGCAAGGTTTGGGGGTCATTTGTTACTCGGCAGTAGATAACTAATAGTAGTAACGGAGTGGTGGAGTGGCAGAGAGAGAGGAAGAGAATCCCAAGCAGGCCCTGCAATGTCAACACAGAGCCCAATGTGGGCGTCAAACTCACAAAACCGTGAGATCATGACCCGAGGCTCATCCATATTTGTATTAACACAATAGGCCTTCGCTTTATCAGCAGATCAGAAGGAAAACTTGAGCTCTGATCCTGTCTGGAGCATTATGAAAGACAAATTGGCATATCCAGAAGTAGCAAGGTTCACTGCATTTCTCACTGCCAAACATGGAGGCTGACAGCCAGGATAACCATACAGACAAGAAGCTGTCAGTCTCCAAGATGAGATCTGAAGGGTGTGCAAACTGGAGACAATTAGATTGGAAGGAGCCTTGGAAATCTAAAGCAACTCCACTGTGTTATAAATGTGGACAGGGGGCAAGAGGCAATGTCTTGTGGGATCAGTCAAGCAAGGCTTCCTCTAGGGGCATCTGGATCCAAACCTGGGACAAAGAGTGGTGATAAGAGATCAGCAGTGACCAAGCGCATCCTGATGGACTTAATGATGTCTGCCAAGAGCATTGCTGGCACATACATCATGCTTCCCACCCTGCTATCAGTGCTTCTAGAAGGACTCAGAAAAAAAGGGGACTACATCTGCAGAACCCCAAGTTATAAGGGAATGGTGAATGGTCACAATAAACCTATTTTCATCACTCCCATCATGCTTTGTAACATATTTTAAGGACTCCCCTACCTTGGGCCACAGACATGAAGGCTCTTTCTGGGGTTAGAACTATGACACTTGGGTGTTGCCAGTTTTGTTGACTGATTGATGATGGATATATCAGTTCTACAGGGACACCTTTCAGAAAAATTTTAAAAGCAAGGCATCAGAAAATGGCCTTCTCCTCCATAAGCTGCTTACAGCCACTAAAGAGCAAAGATTATCACTTTTTTGTTTGCCTGTCAGGACCTTGAAAATATCCCTTATCCAAGAAGAAAACTAAGCCCAAAACTGCACTCCTCACCCCCAGGAAAAGCCATTCATCCAAAGGCTTCTAGGATAGTACAGGCCAGGACAGCCTGCTTTGTGCCCTACAGTGACACATTTCAAGTGGGGACGGCACGTATGCCCCCAAATTCTGCCCTGTGCCCTTGGCTGGCATCCTAAATCAATCAAGACGTTCTTTATGAACCTGGGTGTGGCCTCAGATTCTGGGTACACACAGCACTTCAAACACTGCCTATAATCCATCAGCAGTAGCATGGAACGTTAGATTTGAATCAAGTGCCTGCCTGGTCTTCCTTCCTGGCTCACACCCTGAGTTTTGTCAGCAGCCCTGGCTTCCTTTCCTCCATGGGCTTTGCCCATGACAAGTCACACCTCACCAGCCAGCCCTGGATGTGCTCCGAGAGATAGGAGAAGCAACCAAACACACGTCTGCCCATCATCTCCTCGGCCTGAAGGCAAATTCCTTGCTTCCAAGTACAGAATGAAATAGACGACACTTTGAGCACATGGGAGTTCTAGGCATGAAGAAGTCATCTGTGTCCACAGCCTGAGAAATAAGGTCCAACATACGCTGCCCCACACACTTTATGGTTCACCTGGACCTCACCTCACCTGTCTTTTAAGTCCTGGGTCTCTGAAAGAGATCGGAAAAGTCATCATGATGGTGAGAAGGGGTGTCCCACAGGTTTATCATGTGACTCACCACAATGAAAGTTGCCAGTGCAGGACCCTTACTGGGATGGGGTCCCTGCCATCAGCACCTCAGAGGAGGCTGTTGGGGGCTGAGTTGTGCCCCTCAAAAATTCATACATTGTAGTCCTAGCCCCTAGTACCTCATTAGTGGTTAGGTGTGATTAGGTTTAGAGACAGGGTCTCTACAGAGGTAATTAATGTTAAACGAGGTCACTGGGTGGGCCCTAATCCAACTTGACTGGTGTCCTCATTAGAGAGGAGATTAGCACACTGACACACAGAGGCAAGACAATATGAGGACACAGGAAGAAGAAGGTTGTCTACAAGCCAAGGAGAGGGGCCAGAAGAAAACAACCATGCAAGTCTTGATCTCAGAATTCCAGCCTCCAGAATTGTAAAAAAATGCATTTCTGTTCTTTAAGGCACCCAATGTGTGATTAATTTGTTACAGCAGCATGAGCAAAGTAAACAAAGGCTGACATAGAAATTTTAGTCCAAATGAGGTTCATAGTATCTTCCTTTCCCAGGACATAGCAAATGGCCATGACCAAGAAAAAAGGCATACAGTTGGGTGGTAATAATATCCTTGAGAGCTGAGAATGTGTTCCCATGGCTGTTGTTACAGGAGACAAAACAGTTAAAAGATTGTGGCACACAAGTATGAGTGTCAACTATAAGCTAATTACTGTGTGGGGGAAGGATGCTGAATTTAAGGCCCTGATCCTGCCTTAGAGGGCACCAGTTTAATGGGGAAACGAGAAAAAACAAATCAATTCGCCATGAAAAATGCCACCACAGAGGTAGAGAGCACCAGTGTCAGTATAAAGAAGAACAGGGGTGCCTGGGTAGCTCAGTCAGTTGGGCATCTGACTTCGGCTCAAGTCATGATCTCACAGTCCATGAGTTTGAGCCCCATGTTGGGCTTTGTGCTGACAGCTCAGAGCCTAGAGCCTGCTTTGGATTCTGTGTGTCCCTGTCTCTCTGCTCCTTCCCCCACTTGTGCTCTGCCTGTCTCTCAAAAATAAACATTTAGCAATACTCGGGTGCATGGTTTAAAAAAAAAAAAAAGGAAAAAGAACAAACTAACTCCTCCACTTCCGACAGTCAGAGTCTTTGAATATTTTTAGAATTAATATAGTTGTGTGGGGTACCACGCACGGGTATTCAATAATGTGATCATGTATGTGGCTCCAACCATCATGAAGGTAATTTAGCAATATCTATTGAAATTTAAAACACTCATACCTTTGATCGATCTGTTCCACCTTCAAGGATATATTCTACATAGATTTCCTTGAAAAATATGACAAGATATATGCACAATGATGTTCACTGAAATATTGCTTTTAAGAGCATATCAGTGGCAACAACCTGTCAAGAACAAACAAATCATGATACATCCATATAATAACATATTATGTAGTCACCACAAATAAAGGAATAAAACTCTCTTTGTGCTGCTATGGACAGAGCTCCAAGATAAAAAAGGAAAAGATAGGTTACCACTTATGTGACCACTTTGGTTTCTATGTTTAAGGCTGCATATATACAGTCACACACTAGCAGAGCCATAGATGATTTTTCAGAAAGCCATTGGGAAGGAGGACAGACTGGGCTGAGGGATGGGGGAATGAGGCACTTGGTAGCTTTCTGTCCCATTTGAACTGGCTAATTAAGTTAATTTTTAATGTCAGCATGAGTCGTCTAGGTGATGGGATCATGGAATTTTCTTTTGTTTTCTTCATACTTGTATTTTGGAAAAGGCAGACTGTGGGAGCTGTTTTCTATATACAAATGAGGTAGAGATAGGTGAGGTGTTTGGGGGTGTGTAAGAGGTATGTGTGTGCTTTTATCTCATCTTCCTTGAGACCTTTGAGAGAGATTAGGAGAAAATCCCCTATCAGCTTCAACCCATGGTCAAACACTTCAACACACATCATTAGTGATTCCAGAGAGCTCGGCAGGGATTTCTTTGTGTATCTCCCATTGAAAAGAAACCCAGATCACAAGCCACTCTGTGAATCTGAGATAGCTCCTATCTCTGAGGAGAGCCCTGCCACCTGAGCTTCTCAGTGGCCCTGGGACCCAGCAGGCTCGAGCATGGAAACCATCTCTGACTGGCGAAAGAATGACCTATGGACACAGGTCAAGGTCCTGACCTGTTGGTGACTGAGATCGAAGGTGGAGAAAGGCCAATAGGAAGGCAAAAACCCAGGATGTTGAGGACCACTGTCTGACTCTGCATTGGAGCAAAATGCCTGGCGCAAAAGAGGAAGCAGCTTTGGGTTCCAGCAATGTTTTAGGAAACCCAAGCTCTCTCTGTCCACCATGAATATGGGTAACGGGTACTCTAGGGAAAGAGTACCTCATATGAAGCCCAGCCTCTGAGCACAGTTCTGGGAAGGGGTACTTTGGAATCAGAGAGATCTGGGTTCAAACTGCATCTCTACTGCCCCCTAGCTGTGTGACCTTGGGCAAGTCACCTAACTTTTCTGTGCTGAGAGTCCGTGTTCTAGGACAGGAGAGAAGCAAGAAACACACCAAGAAGGGAATCACATGACAGCACCAACATTTGGTAAGTGTCAGGAAGGAAGTCAATTAGATTCTGTAATAACAGAGGTCATGGAGGGCTCTCTGAAAAAGTGGCACTTAAAGCATGACTCCATCCTTATGTGATAGACTGTCTTGTCCATTGTATGAGCCAGGGTCCCAGGAAGGAATGGATGGGACACTGCACTGAGGGTCATTTGAGAAGAATTTACAAAAGGGACTACATATGTAAGTGTGGGCAAAGGATATGAGCACTACAAAAGAGAATACAGCGCTCTGGGGCTAGTAACGCTGAGATTCCAGGTTCTGCCACCATCTCTGAACCTGAGTACAGACAGAGAGGCTTGCCTGACATCTTCGTTTAGGAATGCAGCAGCCCATAGGAGGAAGCAGGGTCTATAAATGCCCTTCCCTCTCCTCCCTTCTCCTACAACCTGCTGTGACTCCCTACTGCCCAAACTCAACCAGCAGCCAGTGGGTAATAGAGCCTAGTGCTATGGTCTACACTAAGAAGCCTCCCAAAGCACAGCACAGGGTGGAGAAGAGCAGATAAGCAGATGCACTGTTGCTTCTTCCTTCTGCACATCTGAATCTGGGGCTGGCATCTCAGAGAGGACTAGCACCTCTACTCTGGCATCCGTAAGGCCAATCAGAATTACTTTATGTATGTTTTATGTGTGCCTGTTTAACTTTAAATGCTCAATGGATTTGCTACAGACATGCTTCTCCATGCAAGGGATTTTCACTGTCTAGAGCTTTAGACGTTCCAGGTAATCGATAATGCTGCTGCTCTGACTCCAAATTAAATAGCTGCACATTTATTACCCATTACTGGAAGGCACACCAGGAACTCAGCCACCGGGACCACACAACCCCATAAACGCTAAGCCTTCCTTCTTTCTCCATTGGCCCACTCTAAAACTCTGTCGGCTCGGACAGTGTGAACACCACCCGCCCCACTTTTAGAAAATCAAACTCCGTTCGCTAGTCTAACCTAAATTGGGATGAGAAAAAGCCAAGGCTCTGAAATTTACTCCGCCAAGCCGAGCCCCCAGGGAGAGGGTAACATTTGGCTGTGGAATCAGGAATGTTTGGCTGCCTCTTCTGTCACCTGCTCCTCCAAGGGAGGTGGGGGATGCAGAATTTCAGTTCTATGGGCTATGCATTCCTTATTCCCTTCCTACTGAGCTGTTGAAGCCAACAAGAATGGCTCCCTAAAAGTGGGTAGGCCAAGCTAGCCACCACGATGTGCAGTGAGAAGCACATTTAGGGTTGGGTGAGGGGAGCTCTCCATCACATCCTGTCTGCTTGAGCTGACAAAGAAGTCACACTAAATGGCTGGGGAAAGACCTTAGTGCCTTAGCCAGAAATGCCCTTCAGTGACACTACACATCGTTGTGCAGGTTTGCATGTCTAGGGAGCCCTTTCTGCAGTCAGAAACTGTGAGGCAATCACAAGAGAAGGAGCCGTGAGGAATCCACCCTGACACACAAGGCCATTGGAAAGGGTGAGAGTTTGGAGAATATGTGCCCCGGCTCCCTTGCAATTAGGATGCTTGCAATTAGGATGAGCACTGACGGAGACTGTGCATCCAAAATGATCTAGAAAAAAATCAGAACTAACCCCATTAGATGCCCCATCCCTACTCAGCATCTTGTAGATTAAGAGCAACAGCCAGTGCAATTACTTCAATCACTTATGCAAAGTAAGACCGTTTCCCAAATTGGAAATGACAGTCTGGGCCACCTGGTAGGGAAGACAGCCTGTCCCCATGAGGGGGGCTGAGAATTTCTTTGCTAGTCCTTTGAGTCTTTGCTTGGTCATGAGAAAATCATAATCAAAATTAGTATCTCCTTTACCAGGACCCACTATCATCATCAAATCCTCCACCAAAGTTAAAGTATGGTAGGTTTTTTTGTTTTGTTTTTGTTGTTTTCTGTTGTTTTTGTTTTGTTTTGTTTTGTTTTTGTGGGGGGGGGGATTGGCTCTAGGACTTGCAGATAAAAAGTAGCCATCTCAACATGATGTTGAGAGATTCCTCAAAAAGGTTGTACAGTCAAAACGTGTTATCAGCATATCAAAGGTGTTGATAAACCCTGCAGTGAACAAACGTAATTAGCTTTGTTTTCCAAACTTACATGGCCATAGTAATATGACCACCACTTTCCTTAAAAAACGGCTCAGAGTGGGGAGAGAGGGGTAGCAGGTAATAGGGTGGCACCTGGGTGGCTCAGTCAGTGTCCGACTGGCTCAGGTCATGTTCTCACATTTCCTGAGTTCGAGCTGCACATTGGGCTCTGTGAACCTGGAACCGGCTTTGGATTCTCTCTGTCTCTCTCTGCCCCTCCCCCCACTCATGCTCACTCTCTCTCACTCTCCAAAATAAACATACATATATACATAAAACATTAAATAATTCAAAACAGAAACAGCTCTGGGGTCCTAACATTATGAACACCCTACACAATGAACACAAGGCACACAGCTTGAAGTCAGTGGTCCCCAACACTGGATATATGCTGGAATCATCTTGGACATTTTCAAGAAGACTACATCTGAGTCCCACTTCACTGTAGATCAGCTGCCAACACATCAACAGTCCCCCTCCCATACTTACCTGAAGACCATACCTAGTACTTCATCATCAACCCCCACAACAGTCAACACCATAAAACACTAACCAAAAAATGGACACTTTGCTAAATAGTTCACAGGCTAACGGGATGGAGAAAACTGTTTTACAGGGCACTGCACAACTTCGAGACAATTCCCTTTAAAAATCTCTGATCCTGCTCCAAAGTTTTCCTCCAGATGACAGATGCTTTCTGTCTTCTCTCTTCTTCCATTTCTCTCCCTACCCAATGGCCTCTAAACCTCTATTACCCTAGCTAATTCTCTTTTGAACCTAAGCCTGTGCAACCTACTCAGGAAGTAGTCCTGCAGAGTAGCTCAAAAGCAGCATTCTGTTCTTACCAAAACTGTCCCCAAGGGACTTGCCCCTAATCCCAAATAGCCAAATCAAAGTGTATTTTTCAAATCCATATACACAAAAAATGTCACTTACAAAAATTCCTTATGTACTCTTGCAGCTAGGTAGAGAGGCCGACATTTTTTACAAGACTGGCTGGGGGGAACTAGACAAAGGTTAACCAGGAGGGCTGCATGTAAGAGGTAAAACTCCAGCCATCTTGAGAAAAGGATTCATATAGAAACAACGGGAAGAACCCAGAGATTAAGGACAGGGTCTGTAGAAATCCCACAGGCTGGGGAAAGAGCTGGGAGAGCAGAGAGAGAGGTAAATCCTCAGTAGGGCTAGGAACAATACCAAGCATGAATCTTGCCCTCAGCGTGTGCCAGTCACTGATCTAAACACTTCATTTATCTTACTTTGCTTAAACCCTACAACAACCCAATGAGACCAGTTATCCCAGTGAGACAGTAGCAGGGCTGGGATTTCCATCAGGGCAGTTGTCTTCAGGGTCCATTTGCTTAACCACTGCACTCAAGAGTAATGAACTAGAGCAACAATAAAAACAAGGCCACTTAGAATGATTATGTTCTGGAGTAATCTGGAGTCATCTAGAATCTTGCTATCACACAAAGGCATTCAGACTGGTAGCATCAGCATCACCTGGAAGCTTGTAAAAAATGCAGCATCTCAGGCCTCACTCCAGACTTACTGAGTCAGATTCTGCATTTTAACAAGCACCCCCAGGGGCTCTCTCGACACCTTGAAATGTGGGAGGTACTGGTCTAGAAGTGTGCGGTCGATAACCTAAATCTATTTCAAGAAAGGAGCACTGTGGGTGGAAACAGAGCAGGTAAGAGCCCTGATGAACTGCCGGGTGTAAATACATTTCCAAAACCACCTACAGCTGGCAGCAGTCATTTCAGACAGTGAACAAAACAGCCGTGGTTAAGAGCTAGCGTCAGTTCCAAGTACTAATGGCTCTGCCACCCACTCAAGTGTGTGACCTCGGGCAAGTTACAAAACCCCAAAGACTCACTTACACCATCTAGAAGTGAAGGCAAAGGATAGTTCCTCCTTGGGTTGTCCAGAAGATGAGGTGAGAAATTCTGTATCCGGTGCTTAGCACAATGCCCATTATATATTAACCCCTCCACAAGCACTACCCATTACTATGAGGACATCAAAATTATAACTTAGGGACATTAAGCTGGCTCTGAAGGTCTCGATTACAGGGCCAAAGGCTGTGAAGACAGAAGAATTCACAGAGAAAGGCCAAGTGCAGGTGAGCTCAACTTTCTCATCTTGCATGGATGGAGTTAAAGATAGCATTTCATTCTTGACCTTGACTACCAGCCACAAGGGTTACAGCATCCTTCTCAATGAAGTGAAGGGCAACCACATGTAGAATTAGTAACAGGATTCCTACCTTTCAAATCAGCGGGTAAGATAAAAGCAAATCAAACAGAATCTGCAGAACCAAGAAGAGAGAAAATACATGAAGCAGAAAGAAAAGGTTTTTTTCATGAATTCTTTAATGAGAGTTGATCAAACATGTATATTATGACAAACACACTGAATTCCTCTATGAAAAAGCTAGGACGCTGGGTAAATAAACAAGATCCATCCGTAATCTACTTCCAAGAGATACTTGCAACATAAGTAAATTAAAAATCAGTAACAATGAACGGATGTGTCTAGGCTTATGAGAACCAGAGAAAGATAGGAAGCAGCATTGATTTCAGAAAAACCCAAGGCAGAAAGCATTAACCAAGCTCCACATGGCCATTTTATATCCAAAAAACCTTCAATCCATAACCAATGCTAGCCAACAGCCTTTGTGAGCCAAATGACAAGGGCTCAAAATAGATAAAGTACAAACTTTGACCAATACCAAGAGAAGCTGACAGGAATATAGTAGCTCTGGGAAACCCTAACCAACCCATCCAAATAAAGTAACCAAGGCTTCTGCACTATAAATTAATAAGGTTTGTAAGACAGAGAGCACACCATTACAAGTGTCCAAACGGTATCTCAGGAAAATTCAGCCAGACTTGCTCATTTATCCATCCATCAGTCAACCCACTCACCCACCCACCTATCCATTCATTCGCTCATCCATCCATCCATCTGTGCAATGTGCACTGAGAATCAACTCTTTATCAGGCACCGGGGATCTAATGGAATAAAAAGATAAAGTGCTTCTTATTAGGATTTTTACAGGCTTCCTCCATGCACAAAGGAAAAAGGAGTAAGTAGACAAAGTAATTAAAACAGAGGCATGATGATAAACAATGGGATATGGTAAAATGCAACAGGAGTAACAAGGTGTCAGCTAAGGTCTCAGGCTTGCATTCAATTAGACATGGGAAGAAAAAGGAGCAGGACCTGATTCTTGAGGAGCTTGTATTTTTAGTAAGAGGGAGTCAAGAAAATAAACATGAGAATAAGATTATTATTTCAGATCATGCTGTGTGCCATGAAGAAGGTTAAGATAGAAAAGGGCATGTTTGGGGCAGGAGGTGTTGATACTTTGGCTACTCACCAGAGGCTCCTAAAAGAAGGTGGCATGAGATCTGACAGCCTCCAGGAGCAGGAGACTGTAGAGGCCAGGTCAGAAATGTGCCTGGGAGCCAGCTCCTTGCCAGAGTGTTTGGGCATTATTCTTAAAACCATGGGAAGCCTCTGGATCTGCCTGAGTAGTCTGAGAAGTGACTCCCTGTGGATATGCAGCAGCCCTAAGGATGCCAAGGGTTCCTTAGGTAGTCAAACACCCTTCTAAAGCCAGAACTACCTATACAGGCAGACTTGCAGCTTCCACAGAGGCTCAGATGGTAAATCCTACTCTAATTACACTGGTAATTATGAAGTGACACTTACTGAGCAGCAAAGAGCATTCCTTCTGTTAGGAAATGATCCCTGGGAAGCCAGTCCCAGCCTCTCTAACAGGGAAGGTGCTGTGAATTTACAAACAGCTGATGGAAGGATGTGAGATCCAGTCTAGACAGGCACCATCAGGAGAAATAAGGAGCCCAGGCATTGGGAAGGGACTCGACTGAGCATCCACACTGCCACTCCCTATTCTAGAGGCAGCATCAGAAACAGCAAATACTCCACAGTCAATAAGACCTTGATTTTAATCCTTGTCCTGGCCTCAGTGAGTTGGGTGACCTGGGAAGGTTATTTACTTCTCTGGACATGAGGTTTTCCACACACAAATGGGTTTAACAACAGACTTCCTCGTCAGGGTACACCTGCACACAGTAGGTGTCTGAGAAGGGCCAGGCCTTTCTCTTCAGGCTCTCCCACACCCCTTGGTTGGGAGCTCAGGAGGGAGAAGGAAGGAACGGAGAATAAAAGTAAGGCAACAGCCAAACACACAGTTATTATGCTCCTGGTGATGGTGGAAAGAAGTTAAAGAACCGGTGATAATAAGATTCTTGCCCCGTGTTCCCTGTGACGGCGAATAACACAGACATGAGAACAGAGCATCCATCAGAACTCAGAGACAGACGAAGACAGGTGATCAAAGGAATAAATCCTCTGCAATCTGAAAAACAGCCTGCCTGCTTTCATCCATCTGGGAGGTAGCGAAAGGACTCAAACTCTGGCCAAAAGCATACTTTTCTACCCAAACCACCATAGGTGTGGCAGGTTTCTAGAACAGATCCCTATGGGGCTAATCAATCTTCTCTAGGTCTGGCCATGTCTGCCAGTGCCTCAACCCCACCCCACACCCCCACTCTGAGCTAAGCTTTAGAAATATACTACTGCCAGGGAGATTTATCCATTTTAAAAGGTCAGAGAATTACTACCATTGAAGCTTGTGCACGGAGCAGGTGTAAATATGCCCCAGCTCCCCCCCATGCTTTATCACCCTCAGGAGAGGGGGACCTGGGGAAGGAGTTGAGGCTCCAGGAAGTTACTTTCCAGGAAGAACGTTTAACTGCTTGGTATCTGGGGAGCCAAGGACTCCGTGTGGGTGGGACCTACCTGTCTATGCCACCTTTCTCACCAGAGAAGCATCTGTCTCCAGCTTCCTCGGCTTCCAGAGAAGCTAGGGATCTGGACCTTCCCTTCCTGTTTTGTGGAGCATCCCTCTGCAAGAGAAGAAGGATGAACAACTCCACACAACAGATCCAGACCTCACCCCCATCACTCAAGTATTGACAAGGCAAGGATGCACTGTCAGTTAAAAAAAAGAAAAAAAAAGAAAAAAAAACACCACCACGTTGACCATCAAAACCAGATAATCTGTTTTTCCACACACTGGTTAGTAAACCACTAGCAATAAAGAAGAACAAATCACTGCTGCCACAACACGAATTCCCATTTTCTCAGGACCAACAAGAACTTCAGAGCACCCCAAGATGCTCTGGGGGCCACGCGGGTTCAGCAGACACAACGGTAATGAGGTATTTAGAAAACAACAAATCACTGCACACTAGTATGGAAAATGTTGATGTCTGGAGGAGTCTGGAGAAACCGGCAGGCAAAGCAGGAAGAAACCACGGTGTGGAAATGCACAGACCGAGGTTCAAATCCCAGCTCTGCCAGTTACAAGCTGTGGGACTGTGGTCAAGCTACCTCATCTCTCTGGGCTTCTGCCCACCATGGTAGCAAGAGGGATGATTAGACCTAGCCTGCCTAGGTGCCATGGAGGGTGAGGCTGACCCAAATGTTATCAAAGAACTCACAGCTGATGCCCAATGAATCGGTATTAGTTTGTCAAGTTGACTTTGTCAGCACTAAGTTTTATATACATCTATACAAAGAGAGAAAGAGACAGAGATAGAGAATTAAATAACTCAGTCAACCAACCTATCAACAAACTGACTCTATCAAATGACTCAGCAACTGCATAGACCGTCCAAAGTTTAGAGGTCAAGATGCCCAATGGAAAAAGAGGGTAAATCAGAGACCAGCAAACTCACTGGACAGGTTGCCCAGGAATGATACATTTCATCCCTTGAGGTGAGAGGAACCTGCCTGCCCTCCCCTGTCCTTTCCACCCTTTTTCCCCAGTACTGTGCACAGACTAGAATGTGCTAACCAGGGACAACACCCTCAAGTGCAGGACAGCATGGTGGTTGAAAACATGGCCCCTAGAGCAGCCTGCCGGGCTTCAAAGGAGTTTGGCAGTTCTTCGAGAAGTTAAACACAGAATTATTCTATGACCCTGCAATTCTACTCCTAGGTATCCACCCAAAACAATTAAAAACAGGACTTCGAATATTTGTACATGCATGTTCACAGCAACACTGTGCACAATAAGCCAAAATACTCACCAACAGACGAGTGGATTGACAAATGGAGCATATCCCTATGATGGATTCTTATTCAGCCATCAGAGGAACAAGAAAGAACTGATACATGATGCAACAGGGAGGGATGTTGTAAATGTTATGCTCGGTGAAAGAAACCAATCGCTAAAGGCCACATACTGTATGATTCCATTCATATGAAATGTCCAGAACATGCAAATCCGTAGAGACAGAAAGTGGTCGTCGGGGCTGGGGAGGGAAACAGGTGTGACTGCTAACATTGTTCCCTTTTGGGTGATGAAAATGCTTAGGGGCAGCAGTTGACCACACTAGGAATGTCCCAAATGCCACTAAATTGTTCACATAAAAATGGCTATTTTATGTGTATTTTTCCTCAGTAAATTACTTTTAATTATTCAAATTCTTCTACCCATAACTGGCAGCTACCAGCAAGAGCCTGTGGAGGATCTCCAATGGGCAGTGACACTGCAGGCCAAGAAGGAACAAGGGAGCACAGAGCATGCTCTCATCACCACTCCAATGACAGAGACCATAGATTCAGCCTTCTTGAGCACTGACATCACCTCCAGGCCACTCAAGGGCCAGCCATGCTTCTCCCCAGTTTCCATCACACAAGAAATTTACATGAGTAATAAAAAGCTACTATCTTGATACTAATCTTAGAAAGGAAAAAAAAAATCTTACATTTGTATTAATTTTTCTTCCCAGGTTTTAATTGAAGAGAGGATACAGTGTCATGAGGGAAATAAAACCTTACTTCATCTATCCAAGGGCCATGTGGCTTCATTAGAAGTTACATTAGCTCGTCATTAAGCAACAATAATAATGTGGAGTCAGAATCAATGAAAAAAAAACGCATTGCTCCAAGGTATAGATCCGTTTGGTTCAATTATATTCTTACATGGCCAAGCTCCAGTGGCTCCGACACTGGTAAAAATGTGTGATGCCAGCAGATGTGGCTTCCCTCCTCCGCCTTGAAAGCTGAACAGAGCTTGGAGCATGGCAGAACAGAGGCAGGAGCATGGCTTCCATCCCCCTACCACTCTCATCGTCTCTAATATGAGACCCTCTAACCACTTACCCGCCCGCACCCTGGCAAAACCGGCTTCATTTCTAGAGCTCGTTCATCCACTGTGCCAAGTAGGCTCAATGTCACCAGCCTACCCTGATCCACTGGCAGAGACTGCTCTGCATGAGGGTTGAATTGTGCTGTGGTTGATTATAGATGTCTGCTTCAGGCACAGGACTGGAGTGCTGTGCCTGATGGCACATAGGTGCCTGTTATGCTTAGGAGCCCCTCCAACTGAGAAGGGAGCTTGAGGAAACTCTTGGTTACTCACCCTGGCAATTCCCGCTCCTCTCCTTAGCCACACCCCTACATGGCTGGGCTGGGTTTTCCACAGTTACAGAGTTCATGAAACCTTTTACCTCATTCTTTTTCACCCGACTTAAACAAAAAACTTAAGTCAGGTCCAAAAGAGTACTTACCTGACCCTCGACCAGGCTGTATGGCAGGGACAGTAGATCCTGCATTAAAAAAAAAAAAAAATACAAAGACAAGAAATGCTGAGTTTGACATGGCAACAATTGTTTTTCCTATGTTTTTCTCTTAGACAAAGTAATTACATCCCTTGTAAAGAAATATTCGATTTATTCAATCCAAAAATGCCCATGGAGCACCTAACACATGCCTGGTGCTTTGTAGTCTCTGTTTATAACAATAAACAACATGGGAAATTCCTGCCATGGGATGGGAGGAAGAAGAGGGAAAACACAGCAAATGTGGAAGGTAATACATAATAGATGGAAATAATACCAGACAGTGATAAGTCGAATGATGATACAATGGGTTATGGGGTGCAGAGGGGGGAGTGCTACTGTAGACTGGGGGTAGGGGTGGGGGGTGTTCAGAGTGAATGACAAGAAGGAACAGACATATCTGGACTAGGTATTTTAAATGCAGAGACAGCAGGTACCAAGGCCCAGGGCAGGCACAAAGCAGCAAGGCTAAAATGGCTCGGAGTAGTCAGACATCAGACAGGCAGGCAGGGACCAGATCACATATGGCCTTTAAGGCTGATGTACAAATTTGGATGTTTTTCTAAGTAAGTTAGGAAGCCACAGGAAGATCTTACGTATCTTTTCACAGCACCAAAAGCTCTATCCTACTCAGCTCAATAGCCCCAGGTAGCCCCAATGGAGCAGACTGATCTGCGCACATGCTTACCTCCTCCTCAGAGGGCTGACCCAGCTGCCAGCATAGGAACGGCCCTGGCTGGGTCGAAGGGGCAAAGGTGAGTTGCAGAGATACTTTCCGAAATGCCAATCTCAGGGCCAGCCTGCACGGAAGCCCCAGACATCACCCTCCAGTCCAAAATGGTTTCCCGACCAAAGTGGAGAGAAGGCAATACAAGCTTCCCTTTTTCCTGAGGCTTAGATGGAGCCCTTCACCATGTGCCTGTGGACTCTGCCAACACCTCAGAATGAAGACAGCAAGACAAGAAAATCCATCGCCCAGCCTGTTCCCAGCTGAGGATGACCCCCTGGGCAGTGGCTGGTCCCAAGCAGGGTTCGGGGCCCAACGAGCTTAACCAACCAGCACCCAAATGACAATTAGATTAGATACTGCTCTGCTTTGCTGCCCAAGAACTCAGGCCCAGCTGACCTGATCACGTGGAGAAGCAAACACCCAACCCTTCCCTCCCACCAGTACCCCTCGCTGCATTTAAGGTTCGTCATGCTACATTCGCAGGGTGGTCATGTAGATTAAATGAGACACCACTTGACTGGTTCATTGACAGGCCTTTACACTCAGTAAAGGCCTGAGTGTTAAGAGTTGTTGTTAGCAAGTTTATTAACATTGTTGGTCAAGCCCAGGCCCAAGACATTGACAATGAACACAGACTAGGACCAGTCAGCACAGTCCATTTACATAAAGAGAAATGCTCAGGGGTATGATTCTGAGCTAGAGTCACAATTTGGAAGGAGGTCATCTGTAGAGTGGATGCTGGATAATTACTTGAAGGATGAGCTGCTTCTCTGACTATCTCCAAAGGTGAAGCACCCAGGAATGCCTGGGGCTTTTCCCTACTGTTTGCAAGGTGTAAAACCAGAGGGCTTGAACTGTCTGCCACTTAAGCTACGCTGCCCACTCAGGTGGGTCTCTGGCCTCATGTTTACAAGGGAGGTACACCTGGAGAGGATGTGTAAGGTAAAGCCTGGGGTCTGTATATGTGGGTTAGACAAATATAGACCTTTCCCCTGGGGTCTTAATACCAAGCGCTGGGCCTCCCCAGCCTTTCCTCCATCCGTTATCCCTCCCCTTCCTTACCTACAAACTCTTCTTCAAACCAGGACCCAGAAACATATCTAAAGCTTGCCCGCCCTTCCTTTCCTGGTTCCCTTATGCCCTTTACAAAAAATCAAGCTCTGTTCTCTTTGCTTCTCTCCATGCATCCTCCAGGACTGTGCTCAACATGGGAGACACAGTGGGAAGCACAAAAGGACAGGCCCCCAGTGGCACTTATCTGTGGGAGGAACAGACAGAAATCAGGGGATCACGAAGTACAAGTGAGGCCACAGCTCTCAAGAGGAGTGTGTGGGTCTCCTTGCCACTGTCTCATTTGCTCCTCAGTTCCTGTGGCTCCTGCCCGTCTGGTCTGCCATGGTACAACCAACCAGAGCTCCTTCTGCCTTCTCAACTTGGCAGGAGCCCCCAGCAGTGACTCTCTACTCCCTTCTTAAAGCACTGTCTTGCCCCCTTTTCTGACTTTCTTTCCTCAAGTGTTTCTTCTCTGGGTTCCATGTTCTGTGCCTGTTCCAAGAACACCAGCATCCTCTGCACACATCTTACTTGCCCTCCCTTGGGGCCATTTACTGAACCCCTTAAACCTCATTTCCCACCTCCTCTAGGACCCCTGAGCCTCTGCATCTAGTCCTGACCTCCCCTTGCCCCCAAGGTGACTGTCCTCCATTTCCCAGAACCACTGACATTTTAATTCCATGGGGCCCAAGCCAAGTTCTCCTCTAGCCACCAGCTGCACCTCCTCCAGCTCAGGGCCTGGGGGCCTGCCCTCGCTCACCCCCACACTCCTCGGGCTGGTCCACTGCAGCTGTGTCTCTCACACTGCACTCTTCTTGTCCCTGATCTGGTTACTACATAATAAGAGACTCTTCAAAGACACAACTCTATGCTGCTGAGAACAATTTGGCTCAAAGGAAGGGGACCACCAGGAAAATTTGGTCAAAACAAATATTCTGTGGCAGTTTTTCAGGGTGTTGGTCATCGTGGTGTGCCATGAAGTTATTTCATACACTTTTCATACATCTTTAACCACTTGGATCCATTTTCGTCTTGTATTAAGAGTTTCATTTTATTTTGTTTGAGAAATCAAAGCCCGCTATTGCCAAGCTCGACTGTAACTAATGGCAGATACAGCATTCATCTAGATGAGCTTCATGTAACAGTCCCTTGAAAAGCAATGTATGTGCTTTATGTCAATGTGCTGCCCTGTGAAAATCCATTTTGCAGTATGTGTGATCCTGGAAAGCTAAGGTGTCAACTGAATTTATATAAATCAAAATCATTATTTTCCCCACCACTCTTTTCTGAATTATAAATGAAGAAGTCCCTATCATTCTCCAGTCACCCCTAAGAATCATGGATGCAATTTTGACGAATTTTCTTTCAGCCTTTTCTTAAGCATGTACAAACATACTTGCCTATATATGCATATATACAGCCACACAAATATACTTTACAAAGTGGATGAGAACTGTAGACATTGAGGCACCTGTATACTTGCTTGTGCTTTTTATAATCTTAATGATAGAGGGTATCTTTTCCAGATTGTTCATGTATAGTTGGGTTTCTCAATTCCAGCACCATAGAAAATTTGGACTGGATAACTCTTTGTTGCAGGGAGGGACCCTGGGTTCCTTGAGGGACCTTTGAGATGTGTAAAGAACCCATGACGTGGGGCCATCTTTTTTAACAACTGCGCACAATTCCATACTATGGGTGCACCATAACTTAACTGTCCTCCCTACTCAACAACATTCAAAATCTTTTTTTTTCATTTTTACTTGTTTTTAAGAGAGAGACAGAGGCAGAGAACAAGCAGGGGAGGGTCAGACAGAGAGGGAGACAAGGAATCCGAAGCAGGCTCCAGGCTCTGAGCTGTCAGCACAGAGCCTGACACGGGGCTCGAACCCACAAACCACAAAATCATGACCTCAGCCAAAGTTGGACGTTTAACCTGACTGACCCACCCAGGCACGCCTCAAAATTTATTTTAAATTCATTACAGGGAACTGATGGTTTAAAAAAAAATCACTATGTATCATGAGTCATTTTAGTCTATCCTTTTCCTAAAATTTCCATTACTGTCTATCTGGTTTGTTTAAAACAGACAGGTCCTCTATGCAGACTAGGCAGCTCTTTGTTCATGTGATGCGTCATGGGTACAACTCCACCTGTGTCAGGGAGAGAAGGGTGATCTTCAGTGCCATGATGGCATCGGCAGGTGGCACTCTCATGCACTGTGGGCAGGAGCAGCGATTGCTACTACCTGTCTGGCAGGCAATCAGGCAAAACAGATCAAGAGCCATCACCCTGTCTAACAATCTATTTCTTGTTCAGTAAAATTAAGTGGATAGCTCCAGTCTGTCCCTTCCCTTCTCTTTAGGCTGGATGAACTCACTGAAGCTAGATGGCTCTCAAAGATAAATGCCTGGTCCTTCTCAGAAAGACAACTAATGAGCTCAGAGACTGCTTAAACCAAGATGAAATGTGAGATTAACAGACACAGGGACATCTATCCACCCTGCCAACAGGCTATCTCTTCCTTGCTGGGCTGTTTCATTAGATTCCGCCAAGGAAACCCACCAAATGCACCAGGGCTATCGGGGCTATTTTTGAGATAATTGCAAGGCTTGGGCTTGGATCCACTTAAAGGCAGAAATATGGGACAGAGAAGGATTAAGGCAAACCTTACCCCTTTCTCCTCTGTCGAAAAGGTCCCAACAGGCTTTAAAGGGAAGAGAAAACCGCATGAAACTTTCATCAGAGCCTGGTTGGTTTGCTGCAGGAGCTGTGGGGCCTGAAGTTCCAATTCTGAACAGTTCCCAGTACAATAATTAGGCACCTTTCCTCCCTGCAGGCCTGCTCATCTCCTCACCTACTCCCTCCCACCTCTACTCTCTATGTCTGGGAGTAAGAGCTGCCTTTAGGGGAGAGGGGGGCAGGGGAGAGAGGAAGAGAACGAAAAAGGGAGAAGGGAGGCAGACAACAGTTAAGGACTATGTCCTAACTGCACTCTGGAATTACCAGACCACTGCACTCTTTGGATGCTCAGACGTTACTCCCCTATACATCACTCTTAAAAACTGAACCCAACCTCTGTTCGCATACATAATCTTGAAGGCAGGTAGACCACGACAGGGTTAAGTCCCATCTAGGCCAGCTGTCCCTTTTCCCTTCCAGCCTACAATCTCCTAGAAGGCACACCAAGAATGTGAAACTTCAGGGGCCCCTCAGAAAGGACCTAGCTTGCCTATAGCTTCTCCATTCCTCTGCCCAGTAAAGAGGAGAAACAGTCTTTCTACAGACAGTCTTTTCCTTGTCATACGTTTAGTGACCAGAATTTCAAACCTGTCATCTGAATGTGTCCCCTCACCCACCCCCCACCTGATGACAAGCACAGTAACATTGTGAGATCAAGCAGTGATATTCATAAGAACTGGAAAGAGAAATCCAAGCAGGTGACGCACTTTGCTCCTGCGATGGGATTAGAACTTGGATTAATCTTTGCGCCTGTTCCTTTGTGCCCTTCCTTATATAAGACTTTTCATCAGTCAGAGGCATCCTCCTTGCCTGAGGGAGGATTAGGATTACTTTAGCAGGAGTCAAAGGAGAAAGACGGTGCTCAGTCTTTTTGAATTCCAAAGAAATCTGCCAAACCAGTGCCTATACAACATTCTCGCCATTGGAGGGAGATCATGACACCAAGAATGATTGCATCCCACCACTATTTGGAAGGAGCCTTCCACTACCACAGCTGCCCAAAGACCATGGATGGTCCAGGACTCCCATTCATGCCCAGAACCTTGCAGAGCTCCAAAACCTTCTCCATGTGCCGCCCCCCCTCCATTTTCAGTGGTGTCCCTTCTTTTTCAAAGGAGATATAGAAGCCTTTTTAAAGTGACCAAAGGGGTTATAATGGTATAGACGGGACAGCAGTGAACTCCACCCCATTAAACCTGCATTGAAACATTTAATCCTCACATCCTGTCTATGTATGTATTTATTATTCTGGATTCACGTATCACAAAAACAGAGGAGTTCTCAGGCCTCCATACTCAATGAGCTGGGATTCAAACCTGCTCTGCGATGCTGATTCCAAGGCCTCTCTTGTCCACTGATTACATCATATAAATGAAAGATCAGACCTGACACTGTGCTGAGGGACACACACTGGCCATCAGGTGGCTTCCAGAAATGGGATATCCTAACAGAAGTAACGAGTACAGCACTCCAGATGAGGAAACGAAGCGTATCAGCTGGGTCTTCAAGCAAACAGATGCCAAGGCGGAGTCAGTCAGGTACATAGATTCACTAGGGACTAACACTTGAGTAAGCAGTGGGATAGTATTCCCCCAAAGAGGCATGTTCAATTCCCAACTTCTCATAACTTGTGAACATGACCTTCTTAGGGAAAAAGATCTCTGTAGATATAATCAAGCTAATATGATGTTATATTGGATTTGGGGGGACTCTAAAAGCAACGGCCATGTCCTCTTAAGAGAAAGTAAAGGTAGATTTGAGACACAAGAGACACAGACACAGGGGAAAGCCACATGAAGGCAGAGGTTGGAGAGATGTGGCCACAAGCCAAAGAACACCAGGGGCCACCAGAAGCTGGGGCAAACAAGGATGGATCCTCTTCTAGAGCCTTGGGAGGGAGCACAGCCTTATCAGCACCTTGATTTTGAACTTCTGCCTCCAGGACTTGAAGAGGATAAACTTCTGCTGTTGTAAGGCACCCAGTTTATGAACATTTTTCCCAGCAGCAGAGCACTGACAGAGCTGCCCAAGAGAAAAGGAGCCAGCAAGATTGGACAGGCAAACTGCCAGACATGCCTGCATATCTAACACGGTCTGGCAGTTCTCCAGGGACTCAAGAGCCCAGGCTGCCCATTCCAGGAGTCCCAGGTCATACGGAAATGGCCAGGCCCTTGAACACAGTCTTTCATTCATTGGCTGGGACCAACCTGAGAAGAGCAGGACAGCTCAAGTGCAGAGGTGGGACTGAGGACCTAACAGCTGGGGGCTGTCATCTACCCACACAGGGCAGGGTGGGTTCTGCATCTGCCTTAGCATGGACACAGGGAGAATGGGACCAAAGTTCCACCCCATTCTTAAATCCCCGCCTCCCAGTGTATAACCCGCAACATGAATCACCAGTCCCAGCACCTGGCTGCCTCATTCAGTCATCCATTCACTCCACCACTGTTGCCTGTGGGCCTGTTGAGCCCCCACACCATGCTCAGTTAACTGATCCTGTGTGAGCCCAGAGCAGCTCCTGACCCCTAGGACCTACATGCTAGTCGAGGGGACACAGCAGGCTGAAAGGTGCTACAGGTGAGGCTGGAGGGACAGGTGGGCAGAGTATCAAAGACAGCTTGGAATCCACAGTCATCAGGAGCCTGGAGTTTTTCCAAGTGCAAAGGGAAGTCACTGGACATGAGAGCAGGGAGGGATGGAGCCACCCTTATACTCATATGGAGAATGATTCAGAGCCAGAGTTAAAATAGCCTATCAGTGAGGATGCTTCTGTGGTTCCTGCAAAAGGTCAGGGAGGTGTGAATGATGGCGGTGGTCACAGAGAAAAGGTGACAGACTCAAGAAATATTGTGGAGATGCAATCAAGGGAACATCTGGTGTGTCACAGGGGTATTTGTGTTGGGGGTAGTGGGGCCAGGAAAGTGTCATTATCCCAGGTTTCCTGACTTCCATTTCTGGTGGACAGTGATGCAGATTAGTGATTTGGGGAAGATATGGGGAAGATCAGGACTGGGGAGGAAGAAGAACTGGGAGAGATCAAGAAAGTGTTTGATAGACATGTGACATGTGAGATGTCCGTGAGATATCCATTTAGAGTGGAGAAAGTAACAGAACATTTGAGATTAAGATGAGAGGTTGGAACTGAAGTATAAAATTGGGGATTGGAGAGACCTTACCAGTTGGTCTGGCAAAGTGATAAGACTTATTTCTCTGAAGGTAGAATCTACTGCACGGAGATATGATGAAGTGTTGGGTAAGCTGTATCTGCCATGCCCGAGGAACAGGCAGCAGGTAGTCACAGATGCAGATAAGGGCCTTAACACACAAGACAAGGGTCATACCTGGAGACCCAGGGTTGTATCTGGCCTAAACTCCAATGCATGTCCACATGTGGCCTTTGAGCACAGTGGCACAACAGATCATAGGACATTACTGCCTGCATGTGGGAATCCAGTCATCACAAAAAGATGTTGACCAGGACGATCTAAGCAATCCTTCAAGAGATCAGGACACAGTCAGCACCAGGCCCTTCCTGGCTCTTCAGACATAAACCATATGGGATACATTACCTGAGCCAAGAGTACTTTGGAATATGGAAACATCCTAATGGAAGGGAAATAGCATGGGATAGTAAAAGCCAGGTGGTCCTGGCTTCTATCACCAGACCATGAGATCTATTAGCACAGTGATTGTATCTGCCTTGTACACTATATTCCCAGACCTGGCCACACCAGGTACCCATCAGGATCTCACTAAAAGCCAGTAACATGGATGGGTAGGTGGACAGATCTAAATTCTATCATGTTCCTTTGTTGTTAGGAATAAGAACAGTCAAATTTAAAATTCCTTAAATCCCATGGGTCTATTTTGATCCACACCAGCTTGAAAACACCTCCTTCAAGAAGCAGTAGAAAAACACAGTTAACAATGTGAGTCATATTGCCCGTGATAGCCCCACCAAGGCCACGAGGCCTTGTGTATGTCACTTAACTTGTTTGAAACTCAGTTCTGAACTAAGCTATAACGACAATCATACCTGTTTAATTGGTCTCTAACAACTAAATGAGATCATAGATATTCTACGTACATTTCCCAGAAAAATGGCAAATAACAAGTTTGTGAATAAATTACACGTTCCCACTCCTCCTCTTGCCCCTCTCCTCCTACCATCAGACATCTCTTCTGACTGTGCTGCGTGCTGCCCTGCCCTCCTGGCCATACCTCCCATCTGCAGGCCCCCATGGCCCCTCACCTTTTGCCTTATTCCTGTGGGCTCTCATAAACCATCAGTGACATGGAAAACAACAACACAGTTAGCACATGCTGGGCTAATTGTGCTAAAGCCTTCATAATCCAACTTCAAGTAAGAGCATCTAGTACTTAATTTTTAAAATGTAATATATATTTAATGCAATATTAATATTTAACTCACTTAATGCAATATTTAATTTGCTATCTAATGCAAATAAAAATAGTAAACAGATTTATTAATGATTTACACAAGTACTTGCCTATTCTGTTTTTAAGGTATTTTTCTGTCTAGAAGACAATCTTCTACCCCCCAGAAAGCAAATGCAGGAGGATTTTAGAGCTGGTTCTTGTAAGTGGGTCAGAGTTGTCATCTTTAAGTGGGCTTGACCAAGAATCAGCAGCCATGGATTTCATTTACTCATATAATTAATGAGGGCATATTATGTGCTATGCACTGGGCTAAGATGTAATGAAAAGAGAGAAGCCGCCCTATTCTCCCAGAGCTCACCATCCAAGGAGAAGATAAAATTCTGCAACAACTAACATAAGTACTAGAAAGAAAACCCTACAGTAGTCACACTAAACACTAGCAGGGTACCTAACCCAGAATTGCAGGGTATGTGTGTGTAGGGGGCAGGGGGGTGATCAGGAAGACTTCTTGGAGGAAGCAATATGTGAACTGAGGTAACTTAAAGGAGAGGAAGGGCCTTCCAGGCAGAGAGAAAAACTGATATAAGGCTGCTAGGGACATCACCTCCAAAATTCATGTATGAAAGCCCTAATCCCCAAAGTGATGGTTTGAGGAGGTGGGACCTTCAGGAGGTAATTAGATCAAAGTAGAGCCTTGTCAGTGGCATTAGTGCTCTTAAGACAAGAGAGGACAGAAACGATCTATTTCTTCACCATGTGAGGGCACAAGAGGGTGAACATCTTCAAGAGAACTCTTACCAGGCACAGGGTCAGCTATGCCTTCTTCTTGGGCTTCCAGCCTTCAGCAATGTGAGAAGTAAAGGTCTGTTGTTTAAGCTGCCCGGTCTATGATGTTGTTAGAACAGCCCACCCTGATTAAGCCCCAAGGCTAGAGACAGGGTTGTGCCAGAGACGAGAGTAGTTCTTAACTGCTGGAGAACAGAAGGATCTTAGGGTGAGGCTGGGCTTCATGAGCCCCAAGAAGGGGTTTGGACGTTTTTCCAAGGATAATGAGATTTAGCCGCTTAAATGACATGGCGAAGGCTGCGTTTTACAATGAATACCGTGGCTGGAAGACAGTTCCACAGCTAGCATCTACTCAAGAGATCAAGAGAAGGGAGATGTCAATGGGAACAGGACAGAAAATGGGCAGCTTCAAGAAATACGTGGGACACTGGACAGGAGTTGGTGACTGTGTGTGGCAAGTAACAAACAGAACAAAGATAACATGTAGGTTTTTAACAATTGGGTGGGTGCAGTAAATACTTGATGTGAGTCACCAATGTCATTGTTATTCTAACTCATTACTGATGATGTCTTGGTGCCACCCTCAGGGATTCAACGTAATAAATCTATTTATACTTCAAAACACAACCTTTCAACTCTGTTCCCAAAAATAAACATAACCCATCAAAGGTTCAAAGTGTGATGACAAAGTGGGTTTCACTTGGTTTCTTCCGACATGAGCCAAATGATGCAACACAATGTTGAGATAATCCACTATTGTTGGGCATTTAGGTTAAGTCAAGTATAGCACAGACATACAACTGAGCATTATACAACCTTCAGAAATCAGGCTCCAAGGTTGTATTTAATGACATGGAGAAACAAATGGGCTTAATGCAATGTTTATCTTTTTTTCTTAAACTTCAGTGTTCATAAAATAATCTCAACACATTTTTAAAGAATAAAATATGTCACAATATTAACTTTTTTAAATTTTATTTATTCTTTTATATTTTTCCACATTTTCTATTATTTTCATCATGTGCATGTATTGCTATGGTATTCATAACATTAAAAAGCAAACAAAAACCCATTAGTTTCAGTTTATTTAAAACAATACCTAATAAAAACACGAAGTTTTGGACCAATGCTATGAACTGTCCTCCTTAACTTCAGAGACATAGTCCAAGGCTAATTATCTTCCAAGATCAACAGTTTTTATTTCAAGAACTTATTTCTCAAGACGAGGGCTCTCTCGCCAAGCAACCTTCACCCAGTATCTCTCTTCTTGACCATTATCCTGGCCATACCACCATCTTTCTATCATCCCATTAAGAGAATGAACAAAGAGAATTTAAGTGAATACCAAAGGACTGCCTCTCTAGGTTGTTGAAAATCTTATGTATGGAGAATAAATATAACGGACCTTCATCTGTGGGAGAAGAGGATGCAGTTGAGTCAAACATTACAGAAATCCAAGGGAGAGAAGAGAAATGTTGAAAACTTATCTAGTCATCTTGAATAAGGATGATAGAGTCCTCAATTTTTTTTCCCCAAGGCCTGTTTCTTGTGGAGGTTATAAAAACCTGATCCGAAAATACCTAACACTCCTCCCATCAAGAGGTATCCCTTCCCTTGAATGTGGATGGGATCATGACTTGCTTCAACCAACACAGTATGGCACAAATAATTTTATGTGATTTTTGAAGCCTTTTTATAGAAGGTCCTACAACCTCTGAGGGTCTTGGATAATTCACTCTCCGCACTCCCTCTTGACATGGTTCCTTTCAAAACCCAGTCTTCATGTAGTGAGAAGCCCAAGCCACACAGCCAAGTTCCATGGAGGCCCTCTGTTCTCAAATTCTAGCCAAGCCCGACTTTTGGGTCATCCAACCCAGGTACCAATTAGGTTAGTGAAGAAGTCTCCAGTTAGTGGTGCTGGTCTCAAGGTGTATGAGTCATCCCAGCCATCTGAGTCTCCCTAGCTGAGGCCCCACACATTAGAGGGCAAGACAAGCTATGCCCCGTCCACATTCCCAACCCGCAATATACAAACACAGTTAAATCATCATTGTATTGTGTTAAGTTTGGGGTGATTTATCACAGTAACGAGAACAAAAGCTTGTTCCTAAAAGTGGGATGTTACTCAATCAGAACTGAAACACACAGCATTCATTTGGGGACAGTGTGATAGACCTCAAGGCAACGGTTGGTGAGGGCAAGAAGAAACCTAATATTGGAAGCTAAAGAAAAAAATTCCTGGTTATGTAGTGGAAGAAACTTTGACTACACTGTTTCCTGCAGTAATGCAGAAAGTAGGAAATGTACTGGATAAGCTCAATGTTGCATCTAAGATTTCCAGACAGTGTTGAAGGTGCCACCTGGCTTCTTCCAACCACCTAGAATAAATTGGGCAAGAACAGAGCTCAATTAAAGAATAAATATAAAGGGCCCAGGGCACTCTTTCCAGCCATCAAAGGCTATTCAAAGAAAGGGCACACATGAATTCTAGGTTGTTATCAGAACACTATGCCTGCTTCGGAGTAAAGATGAAGTCAGTAGTGTGACTGAAAATCCTTTTGTTAAAACTGAAGATTTAAGGTGGTGCCTCCTAGACCACTTCAGTCAAACGAAATTCCTTGCGAGGATCTTAAGGAGGCACCCAAGAACAATAGGTTTCCCAAGGATATTAGAAATACTATCCCACAGAAGCCACAGAGAGCCCAAGCATAGAAGGACTTATCTCCAAGAGATTTGTAGGTATGGCTTTGGTCCAATGAAATTGATAACGAACTGACACAGAAGAAATCCACAAAGTTCTTAAAGTAATTATACCAGCTTGGACTAAAAGGACTAAAAGGAACCAAGACAGTACTAATAAAAAGAGTCCTTTGTGGGCCCCTGGGTGGCTCAGTTGTTAAGCTTGAGACTCTTGATTTATGCTCAGATCATGATCTCAGGGCCATGGGATGCGGCCACGAATCAGGCTCACACTGATAGCAAGGAGGCTGATTAAGGTATTTTCCCTCTCTCCCTTTCTCCCTCCCTCTGCCCCTCGCCTGCACTCTCTCTGAAAATAAACATTAAAATAAGAGTCTAGGGATCCCCAAACTTCTATGGAAAGAAAGCAAGTTGACAGGATATAGACTTTCTTACAGGGAGTACAGTGGACAATGGTGACTCCAAGGTCAGAACCAAGATCTCAGAGTTGGAACCAAAAGGCGCAAAACTCATTCCCTAATGATTTGGACCCTAATCAAGAGATGGGCATCTTATGCCAAACTGAATTTCAAAATTACCATAGGCCACTGACTGCTATGGTTTTCCCTTTTTTGAATGGGAATTTCTATTACAGTTATCTTATGTCTGTCTAATCACTGCATGTTAACTGCTGGGGTGGGGTGCAGATAACTTACATCTTTGGTTCACAGATCTTCACAGGTTCTAGAGAACCTGTACCCAAGGGACCAAACTTGAGGATCTTCATCCATACGTAGACCTTAAATAAGGTTTACAAGATACTTGGCCTCAAGCCAAGCGTGATGGTGTAATGGGAGATACTTTTGGCAGGCGAAGGTCTGGGAAGAGACAAGCACATTTTTCAGGTGGGAAAAATGCAAATAATTTGCAGCTAGAGTGCACACTGTGTTGGTTTTAGAAACACTGCCCCAAATCCTTTAACACCCTTTCTATTGCAATATGGAAGCCATCTCTCCCAGATTTCCAGTCTACTGGCCCACCATGCAGACTTTAGACTTGCCAGCCTCCATAGCTGGGTGAGCCAATTCCTTAAAATAAACGTCTTTATATATACATACACATCCTATTGCTTGTGGGCAGTTTAAGTCCAAAGGGTTTCTGCTAAAGAATTCCCTCATGTTCAGGGCAGGTCATTAGTTCTATTCATGTCTTCAGTTGATCGATGTCTTCAACTCCACATTATGGAGAGCAATCTGCTTCACTCAGTCTCCACGGATTTAAAAGTGCATCTCCAAAAACAAGAATACTCACAAGAATACTCACTATTATGTTTGACTGCATATCCAGGCACCATGTCCCAGCCAGGTAGACATACAAAATTAACAAGCACACCTATCCGAATTTCTGATCCATAGATTCACTTGAATTTAGTAAAATAATTGTTGTTTTTTGTTTCTAAGTTTAGGGTGGATTGTTATAGAGCACTACAACTTAGGACTCCTCCAAAAACATGAATGACTTTGGCTAGGCACCTCCATATCTGAAATGCTACAAGAGCACGTCCACTCAGTGATAATACTGCACTTCACCTTGAGTCAGCAAAGACAAGACATACAATCCAAACTTCAAACAAAAGCCAAACTCCTCACGCAGGATGATATGATTTGGCTTCAGCCCACTTCTCTAGCCTCTCCCTCTACTTCATTCATTCCTGCTGGAACACGTCAAACTCTTTTCCTTCTCTTTGGCTAGAATGTTCTTCCCCCACTTTCATACATGGGAACTAAGTTTAAACATTATCTTCTTCCCAGATCCCCACCCTATCTAAGGAACCCCCCAATGAGTAAAGATAAAACATAATCTTCCTCCATCTGCATGAGAAGTTAACATTCAGTTAAATTCCTAGCAATGTCTTCCTGGTTAACTCATTAGGTGGGATATAAATTCTATTAGTAGGGCAACATTGCCTATGGTACAAATGACCTTTCACTGGTACTTTGCATCCAGCCTAGGAAAAAATATGAATGGACTACAAGTACCCAAAGGGACGCTATACTTTGGACATCATTACTCTGTAGTAAGAGGAAAGCCCTGCCCATGGCATTGTGATGAGTGGTACTGGCCCCTGTGAAACATGCAGCTTCTCAGCCAGGTTAGATCCACACCTGCCCCCAGGTGGAGTCCTCTCCTTGTGGGGACTGCTGAAGAGGAGAAATGCTTGGTAGCAATTTAGATGTGGGAGGCAGAAAAATAGAGGAATATAGAGTGACCGTGATATTGACACTTGGGAGACTAAGCCCATGGCAGTCAAGTTAACCTGGAGAGGGACCCACAGGCGATGATAGGTTGGGGGTGGTAGAGATTGGGAGTTTGATCTTGGACTTCCCAGCAGAAATGTCAACCAGACAGTTGCAACATGGAGACAGGCAAGATGATGTCAGCACATATGGGGATAATCAGAAGCTATAGGTACCGGTGAGCCCATCGAGAAACCATGCAAAGTGAAATTTTTAAGGGCCAGAGATAAAACCCAGGTAGTGTAATATAGAAAAAAGCTAAGTAGAGGAGCTAAAAGGGAGCCTATGTGGAATTGAGACACAATCAGAGAAGATGCAGATCTTTGAAACCTCAGGACACTGTGCTCGTACCTCTATCATACAATTGATTTCTTACTTAAATAATAGTCATTTCTATTTGGATATAATCTCTCTTGAGTTCTTTCCCATCCTTGAGTCCTATCAAGTCCTGCACATAGTAGGCTCTCAATAGCCTGCCCAGATCTAAACCACTCCAGGATGGGGGTGGGGACAGGGAATCACTAATTAGTTTCAATCCAGACTAATTGCTTTTCTAAACTCTCATATAAATCTGACTTTTAATAGGTTCTGAGAATCGATGTTTCATTATTTTTTGCCGCAGCGGAGTTTATCCCTGTTGATGGGTCATTACAAATCATCACTCTCCGAGAGGTCCCCTTTCTATGTCTCATTTCCTGATCTTTCAGCAGGGTATCTTTGTTCTTGCGAGTGAGGAGAAAAATTAAATGGGTCTTGGAAATTAACAACCAGGACCAACCAGACCAAAGGAAGAGGCACTCTGATTTTCTCAAGGAGCCCACTCCAGGCAGAATCCATATTGCTCAAAACAAATCCATGGAAGCCTTTATTCAGGGCACCATACTGGTATTTTCAGTACATATCTGTCACTCACTGAGTGCTCACTACGTATCAGGTACCAACCAAGCAGTTTACATGTGACTTCACTTCATCATCACAGCAATGCTAACGCTTACACACTATCATCAGCCCCATTTTCCAGAAGGGCCCATTGAGACTCAGAGAAGTCAAGGATCTTGCCCAGGTCATGAGGGCTACCATGAGGCACCAATCTGCCTGGAAACTCGTATACACTCAAGCAAAACAGGCCACCATGCATATCTGGTGTGTACATCCAGCTCTGGGTCACTGGGTCCCTGAAAGAGGCGGCCTATAAGCTAGAGGGGTCCCAGGACGCCCTCTGCCCTAAGCCCCAAAAGTCACCATAGAGTAATTATAGCGGCTAAGTTTCCTCCTGACTCTGACCTCAGCAACAATCCGTTCTCTTCCCCTTTGCACTGAGATTGCTCTGTAGGACCCTTTGTGTAGGTCCAAGCTGAACAGTACACCCCCAAGAACAAAGACATGAGGCTGAGATTCTCAGTGCACCATCAATGTCTTTTTCAGCCACAGTGCACCCCTAACAGTCACCTGGTTTTACCAGAGCAAGGTATGAGCATGAAGGAACCATCAGAAGGAGGGCTCCAAGCCAACTCAGATTCTCTTGGGTCTCTATGTTCTAAGAAGATATCCATGAGCAATACTCCCATGTCACCGAAACCCTTGGCAGATCTCTGCTGGTGCTATTGGTGCAACCAGGATCCAGGGTTTGGGGCTTGTCCCTCATGACCTCACTTACACATTTCTTCATGGGCCAGAGTGTTAAGAAAAAGACACACCAGAGGTTGTAACGTCCACAGGCTGGGAACCCAAGATAAGGAAGTTTAAACCCTGCCTGTGAGACCTTGCACAACAGAATTATAGCTCCTGTCGCCTCAGAAGGAAGGACCTATTGTGTGGAAGGCACTTATTTATCCCAGCGCCCAGCATACAGTGAGAACTTAGCAAGTGTCAGCTGCTATTGTCATTATCTTTACAAAGCTAGTTGCAAATAAAGAGCTCTGCATAGCTGTAGGTAAACTGGGAGGGTAGATGCACAAAGCCTGGGGGTGGTACGTGAACTTCCACATTTCCAGTTCAGTATTCCACTATGTAAAGAGTATGCGGCAGACTTGAGCCCAAATCCTGACCACATCCCTTTGCATCCTGGAAAAGTTACTTAAACCTCTCTGAGCCTCATGGAGGTCAGGGTCTAGAGTGAGAAAAAGGTTCTCAAATAACCACACAAGTAAGTGTACAAACAAACTGAGATTTGTACTACTCTAAAGAAAAACAGGATTCTGAGAGAGCAAAGTGACAAAGCAAGCTGCATTTCAATGCAGGGACAAGCGGCAGCAGTGGGGGATGAAACTTCCCTGAGGAAACAATGATGAGAAGAAGTCCATGAGGTAGTGGCATGTGCAAAGGCCCTGTGGTGGAAAGAAAGTCTGGTTACAGTACCCAAAGTGTCTGTAGCAGAGAGATGAAGGCAGGGGGCAGATCCTGCTGACTTTAGCAATAAAGGTCCTAGAGGGCAGGGATTTCTATCTGCTCTACTCCCTTGATTTATCCCACATGCTTAGAACAATGCCAGTCACATAGTTGGTACTCAAAAAATATTTACTAAACTTACAAAATGTGAGCTCATACAATTTATTATTAGTACATCAGTCACTTAGGGGTGGATGCACCTTACATTGAACCCTGGTACCTTGTGGGTCATGCCAGAAGGAGGATCTAGGACTCTACATTTTTTTTAATGTTTATTTGAGAGAGAGAGAGAGAGAGCGAGCAGGGCAGGAGCAGAGAGAGGGGGTGACACAGAACTTGAAGCAGACTCCAGGTTCTGAGCTGTCAGCAAAGAGCCCAACATGGGGCGTGAACCCACGAACCCTGAGATCATGACCTGAGCCGAAGTCAGACACTTAACCGACTAAGCCACCCAGGCACTGCTAGGACTCTAGATTTCCAATAGCCATGAAAGGCTGCTGCCTTCAGACACCTACATGCTACATTTCCACATGATCTTTACTCCAGTCTCCTAAGCCAGAGACACACAAAAAACACACATGTGCCATGGCAGGGCTTAAGAAGTGAGAGAATTTCTTTGTGTAATAATTTTCAGAGAAATTCTATGCTTAACAGCCCACATAGGAGTGATGTTTGTTTACCAGCTGTTCATTACATTTCAATGAACAGCACAATTTGGGGTAAAATGTCCCAAATATAGCTAATTCTGGTTCTTTGCCTCTAGAATGCACAGGGCATTTTTCTTCTCTGTGACCCAGTTAAGAGAGAGTGGGGTTCTGGAATGGCTTAGAGTAGAACAACTTTGAGACCCTCAACAGGAATCCACAAAAGATAGAAAAATGATGTGTCTAACTTGATCATCCCTCAGAATTGAAGAAATGGAGCCTTCCTTCACAGCTCTCAGGAAAATATGCTGTTCCCCTGCAACTCAAGCACTCTCAACTTAGGAACCTGATGTCAAGAGCACAGCTAGCCTATTGTCCAGGAACTGACCTCCAGCACACACTCACTTCCCCTGGACACCATGGCATCACCACCAGCCTCAACTCATTGGATCTAGGGAAAGACCGGACTCAGAGGGTCCATTGGTCACCAATCAGAAGCACTCTACACAGAATGAGTGGGAAGAGTGACACGCACATGAACCGAAAAGTCACGCAAAAGGGTGTGGCAGTTACTTTGGCCATGCACCCCCACTCCATGCCAGACATAGAAGAGACTGAGCAGTGAGCAAGCCACATGGCTACCCACACAAAGAAAAGGGAGAAGATAACACCGATGTACTGAGAGCAGCTGATCAAAGACCACAAAACCCAGGGGGAAAAAGGGCAAAGAGAAGGTAAGTAACAGGCCTAAGGTCACACAACTTCTAAGTGGCCAAGCCAGCATTTGAACCCAAGCCCAACTCTAAGCTCTGAGTTCATGCAATGCTCTTAGCATGGGGCGGGGGGTGGGGGGGGGGTGGTGGCGGGGAACGACTGTTCAGAGAAGGAGGAGGGATTGTCAGTATGAAAAGAGAAGGTCCTGAAAGCAGAGACCAGTCAAGAGGCTCATTCTGCATCATCTGTGTTGCTGATGTTTCTTTTGTTAGGGTTTAGCCTTTATTGAGTGCTTTTAAGTGCCTGGAAATTGGCCAAAGTTTCACTCATACCAGTTATCCTATTAACCCTCCACAAGAGGTCTATGCAGGACTTATTATTAATCCATGTTGCAGATGATGAAACTACTGCCTAGTGGAGCCAGACTGAGTCCAGGTCTGTGTGTCGCCAAAGACCACATGGCTGTCTGACGAATGCCTTCTCCACCACGCCAAGCCCAGCAGTGGGCTGGAAAGACATCTTGGCCAAGGGGATGGAGAGAAGAGACCCAAATGACATTTCTAAAGTGCCAGCTCACCCAGGAGACCATTTGGGGGGACAACCAGCATCACCTGATAGGCTAAAGAGGTGAAACCTTCCACATTTAAGAAGGTCGCGGACAAAAAAGGGAAGTAAGGTTTCTAGTGAGCATTTCTGAGCTGAAGAATTTCCTGTTTTTCTTACCACCTTCCATCCATATCCCTTTCCGTATTTTCTGAGTGTTTGAAGGTGACTGCACCCTCTCTGATGTTTTGCCAACAGAAACCAGCAACCAGATCGTTGTCCCTTTACCTGACAAATATCTCCACTTAGTTGTCAGTTACTCAACTTCCATTGTCCCCTTGATGCAATTCATCAGTTGGAATAGTTGATTCCATGGCAAAATCTGTGTCTTCATTCCCCATTAATGTCTTATAAAGGCGAAGTACAATCCTGGCATCTCCAAGTGGGTCTTGCCCAGAGTAAGAATTCATTTTCAAAACCCTTTATATCCATCAGCAAAAATCAATGTGATTGTTAAAGGGTCTTTTACTTGTTAGGGCAATAAAGATTCTTCAAGCTAAACGTTGTTTTTACTCCCCACATTCCCACTCAAAGCATACCTGTTTTTTCCTAAAAAAAAAGAAGAAGAGGAGGAGGAGGAGGAAGAAGAAGAAAAAGAAAAGTCAAAACTGACCTGGAGGATAGAGGTTTTATTTTGCAGATGACAGAACTTCCCTTGTTTAAAAGCAATTTAGCATCTACTACTGGTTAGACTGTTCCTCATTAAACAGTTGCAAAAATTTTAATGGAAATGATCCAAATTAGCAGAGTTAAATGGATAAACACCAGTCATCCTGTAAATGTGAATACTGAATAACAGGGTGCTGAGTTACAGACAGCCCCACCAGGGTGACTAAGATGATCCTGCAGAAACTGAAGGGTGGGGGCAGGGCAGAACATGTCTTCCTGCCAGGAAATCCAGAATTTAAGGAAATGCTGTGGTAAGTATTCAAGACAGCTGAATTAACTTCTTGTTCTCAGTTCTTGCACTGATCCAACAAAAACGGACTGCCTACCAAGTATTAGATACAATGATGGTCCTAGGGTCGGCCATAAATAAGACACAGGATTCTCACCCTCAGGAACTTACAGTCAGTGGAGATACACGCAGCCAAGGGAAGGTGTGGGATATAATGAGCATGTGTAACATGGGCTCACAGAACCAGGGGAGGAGAAGCCAGAGGCAGGGGGCTCTTCCTTCCATCAAATACCACGTCCTGTTGGTTCTCACTCCTAAATAGCTCTCAAATGAGTCCCCTTCCATGACACCTCCCCTGCTGTTAATCTACTCTGAACTACCACGTCATTATAACTGGCACTATTATAACAGCTTCCTAAAGACTCTCCTGTAATCTATCCTGGTTCCCTCCCACGTCCCCTCCACCCCATCACCCCACCCAACATAGCTTCCAGAGTAACTCAGAGGGGTCTATGAAGTGATCATCCACTTCCCTGATAAAGCCCACCAGAAGAGGAGGAGGATGGTGGAGGAGGATGGTGGAGGACAGGGTGTTGCTTCCCCCAGAGCTAGCCCGCTGTGTTGTTCTAACCTTCCTAGCCTGTGACCTTAGGCATCATCAACTTCACTTTTCTCAGCCAGAAAAAGGAGGGCTGTCATAGCACAGGTTGAACCAAACAGAAGTGTCAATATTCATCTCTCTTTGACCTACAAGAATGGCAATTCCATATGGTTGGACCTAATGCCTCCATCATGGGGCACTTGTGACAGGAGAGGAGGTTAGCAAAGCACCTGGCACACAGGGAAGCTCTATGAACAGTGGGGTCTTCATACTTCCTGATTCCTTCTGCTCCTTAGTCCTTCTTGCTTTGCAAAAACTCCCTCTGGCCATTTTATGCAGCCAGGCTGCTAGCTCCATGGGCATCTGGCCATGAAACCCTGAAACATCTGGGTTTGGGGGTGGGGACCAGGTACCCTCCTTTCCCCCCTGTTACAGCCCATCGGTGGAACGATCTTTATTTCTGGTCAGTTCTGCAGAGCTGATGTCTGCCTAGCACAGAGGAAAATTGTTTCTGCCACATCCTCCAATAAGAATGATTTTCTTCATGCTCCGTTTGTCTACAACTGTCTTTCCGATCATTCTCGCTGTTAGCACATGGTCTACATGCTTGAAATTCAGCCAGAGGAACTGGGTGAAATTTATGATCCGCTGACTACTGAACCTCTGAGCTATCAGATTTGAATACAAATGTTGGAATGAGGTCATCAGGATCAACAGGTAGCAAGATAGCCAATCTAGAGATTTGTCATGCCAGAAATCCATACTTTAATCTGCTACCAATTAAAAACATTGATCAGACAACCGATGTTAATTAATAGAACACAGAAATTTTTCCAGCCTTTTATTTTGAGATTATAATTTTTGATGGAGTTTCAAATGCCTCACTGTTACTATTAACGTCAGCACTTTGCCAATAATGCTTTACTCAAACAGAACAATTCATTAGTGCTAAAACCGATTTACTGGAATGGGCTGAAAATCACCTTGGTTTTCTCTATTAATGTATTACAAGATGAAATATTTCATGAGTCGCTGGTTGACATGCTTGACACTTCCTCTCATACTGCTTAGCTCATTCAAGGTGGAAAATCTCCATTCAGTAAATGAGATGCCAGGGCCAAAGAAAAGTCTCTTAAAATGGTTTACTGTCTTTCAAAATAGAGACCATCCCCATCTGTATTTTCTAAGGAAAGTATCTCTTACAAGATAATCCTCAAGATAAATGAAATCATAAAGGAAAATGCTTAAGATGGTGCCTGACCAAGAGTTAGCATGAAATAAATGTTAGCTGTTAGCTGGGGAGTCATGAAGACTAGAGCAGTTAAGATCACAGACTGCAGGTCCCATGAAGCACACCCATCCCTGTGACATCTTAAAGACCCGATGCTTAGAGCAGAGCTCTCTAAAAACTAGTTGGGTTCTCCCCTGCCAAGTCTAAAATGGACATTATTTTTTCAGTTTCCTAAGGATGCCCTAACAAGTTACCACAGACTCAGCGTCTTTTAACAATAGAAAGTTACTTTTGTACAGGTGTGGAAGCCAGAGGTTCAAAATCAAGGCCTGCAGGCTCTAGGGGAAGATCCTCCCTGCCTTTTCTAGCTCTGGCTACAACAACCCCATCTCTGTGTGTCATCTCCTTATAAGGACACTAGTCACTGGTTTTAAGGCCTACCCTAAATCTAGGATGATTTGATCTCAAAATCCTTAACTCATTTTATCCGCCAACACCCTATGTCCAAAGAAGGTCATGTTCCAGGGTTGCAGATCAGTAAGAATCAGGGTTAGGGGAGGCAATATTCAACAGTCTATAGGGGTTAATGATACTAGTACCTGCTTTGTAAGACAGTTATGAGGATTAAACAAGAAAATCACACATAAGGTGCCTGGCCAGGAGTTGGCACATAGTAGGGCTTCGTAAAAGGAGCTAGAAATAGACTCAAGTACTCTAATTTATACTTCCCCAAACCATTTGGATTTAAAGAGCTTCACATTCTCCTGGAAGCACAGCTGTCCTCCCTTCCCCTGGTTACCTGGTTTTTCTCTTCCCACTGCCAAGCCCAGTTTGGGTCATTTATCACAATACTTTGCTGACTCATCTCATCCGAACATCATGCAATTCTCCCCCAAAGCCACCAGAGGGGGCTTTCCTACATGCAGAAAAAGATCCCTTTTCCCTGGGGAGCAAGCATTCCTTCTCGGCTTCCCAGACCTCTCTTGGCCTCATGGTCTTGCCTTGCCTCCAGCCCCACCTCCAATCATGCTGAATGGCTTGCAATTCCTTTAACATGTAGTGTCCCTTTGCAAGGTTATTCTGGCTAGACAGAACACCCTTTCACACTCTCTTTCTGAATGGGATCCCACTAAGTCATGCTCTACCTTCTAGTCTTAAGTAAGGCACTGCCTCTTCCAAGAAGACTTCCTGATTTGAGCCTCCAGGTCTGAGTTAAGTGCCTTATTGTGTATTGCCTTGCTACCTCCATCAAAGCCCTTTTCTTTCTCCCTTTCTGCTCTTCACCACCCCCTCAACTGCTTGATTACATGTCTATCTCCTTGGCCATAGGGAGAATTTTTAAGGTCAAGGATGGCATCTTCCTCACCAGTGTACCCCCCAACACCAAACCTAGAGCGAGGCCAATTGTAGTAAACCCAACAAACAAAGCAATCAATGAATGAGTCCTCACAGCTCTACCTACAAAAATCTGATCAATAGGACATCAAAATGACACATGAGACCCACTAAGTGATTTTCTTGTGGCTCTGGGCACAGCCAGACAGCATTGTTCTAGGCTGGAAGAATGGCCCAAGTCAAGGCACCATGATCCTAGAATCAGATCAGACCTTAATTTTCATGTTCAATTTGTTCTCCAGAAGCTACATCTATACAAGCATACACCCATATGTAAGGAACAAAGCTTGCTTCTTAGGAGTATGACAAAGTCAGGAAAATGTAGTTCACACACACAGGTGTGTGATCTTTGACTTCCAGGAGAATGTGGAGCTCTTTAAAACCAAATGGTTTGGGGAAGTATAAATTAGAGTACTTGTGTCTTTTTCTAGCTCCTTTTACCAATGCCTGCACTTGAAGTCATCCCTACCCCCTACAACCACCCAACTAAATTGTGTAACACATACATTCAACTTCCTTGAAAGAAGATCCATTTATCATGTGATTCCTGGCCAGGTAGAGCACAGCCGCCAGCCAATCTTGCTGCTAAATCATTATCTCCAGAATTTCACAGAAATACAATATTGACTGTTTACCCAGAGCCATGGAGAGTTCCAATCTGGCCTCAGCCAAAAAGCTCCTAGAAAAATTGAACCATTGTACATTCTCCAAACTCTCTTGCAAGTAAAAAAAAAAACAAAAACAAAAACAAAAAAAAAACAAAAAAAAACAACAAAAAAAAACCCTAGAGACCCTAGTTGTTTTAGGCTGAGGCTAATATAACTCAAAATTTTTTCAGCTAAAAAAGATAATCTTTATCTCTGTAGCTTTATCTCTGTTCTCCAGCATTACAGTGTTGGCAAGAATTCTTTCTCAAGCACTGGCCTAGGTTGAGAGTCAGGGATCCTCAAAGGAACTCACACAGGAGATGATGGGGAGGGGATTTTGTGGATTAAACAATCAAGAACCAAGACCCCAGAATTATGAGTGCTGTGGGAGACCCGAATCCTATAGCAGTGTGAATAGTTACTGCATTTCCACAGTGCAGCACAGTTTTCAAGTGGTCTTATTATATGTTATTCCACTGATACAGCCAAACTTACATCTAACACGATATTCATTCCAGGAGGATAAATCATTCTGAATTTTTTATCATCTCCCCATATTATTCAGCTGATTTAAATACTATCAAATGGTGGTAATGGCCAAACTAATATCTTTAGCTCTGGCATTTATCCTGAACTGCATAATAGTATTTCCAGCTGCCAGCTTGACATCTCCACTTGAATACTTACTCAGATCAGACCAATCTAAACCAAACTCCAAATTTCAATCTCATCCCCTTTCCATCCCTTTAAATGGCACCACTATCCACCCAGTCACTCAAGCCAAAACCTCAGAAACATCCTTTTCTGTTTTCTTATTCCTCATGTCCAATCCATCATCAAGTCTCGTAAGTTGGCATCTACCTCCAGGATACATACCCTGGTCCATTCTCTTCATCCACCCAACCCCAACCACTATCACCTCCCAACAGAACTGCCACAGGCAGCTCCTAACTGAGTACTCCCCCCTTAAGTTCCCCCATCAACCATTCTCTACACAGGTACCAAAACAATTCTTGTAAAAGTATAAACCATACCGTGTCACTTTTCTGCTTAGAAGTGATTGTGCATTCCATGTAAAATCAAGTCCAACTTCTTGACTATAGCTTCCATGGGTCCCTGACTGCCTTTCCAAGATCATGTGAGCTCACTGTCAGCTCCTGATGCACTGACCTGGCTGCATTGGCCAGGCCCTGGCCTCCCAGCCCTTCCCAGGGCTAGCCCCTTCCCAACCTGCAAGTGAACTCAATGTTGCTGCCTGAAAGAGCCTCCCCTGATCACCTGCCCAAAGCAGGATTACTATGTATTTCCACAGGTCCCTAACGCATCATTCTATTTACTTCACAATATATAGTCCAACTGCAAGTTAACATGTTCACTCACTGATTACTTCATTATCATCTTCCCATCCACACTCCTACAGGAGTATTATTATTCTGACCACATCCCACTGGCCCTGTTGGGGAGGGAGGGACCCCTGTACTCTATAGTACAAAATGAATCAACACATGACACCCAGCATTAGACAGGAGAGATAGCCAGCAGTTATCAGCCACACATACTCACAGCTCCAGGGAGGAGGACACCGCTTGCCACAGAGGGCCACTCGGTGTTGCAGTTAGAGTGAACCAGCAGGGCTGTGGGCCATAGGCTTTATGGTAAGAGTGGGTGTGGGGTGCCCCCTGGTTCCTGCAGGAGGAGGTAAGTGGCTCTTTTCAGTAATTTCTCAGTCTGGCAGGGAACTGAAGCTTGTTCAGTTGAGGACCAGGTGGAGGGTGGCTGGTCGGGGAACTAGCTGTGTGGGGACCGTTTCATGCAGAGTAGGGGCACATCCAAAGAGAGCAGAAAGGATTCATGGTCAGGCCGTTGGGGCCCTGTGAGACCCAAAGATGTCAAGGCAGCACTTGAAATTCGAAGCTTCACAACATACTTGTCCTGTGGCCTATGTCCAGTGCCTGGAACATAACAGGTCCTCAATAAATAGTTGATAATTTCCCTCTTTCCCACTGTTGGCTTGACCATTTAGACACCCCACAACTCAGAAAGTAACACAGGTGACTGGAGGGGTATTGTGTGTGACTCCATTTCCTCAATGTTTTTCTCCTGCCTCATCACCCAACCAGCTCTGTTTCTTCAGGACTCCCTATGGGTTGGGAGTATAGTATTCACTGAGGAAAAGATCAAGGCAATGTTTTAAACTACAAATGTACAAATGTCAGGACAAATGACTCTTCTATCCAAGTAATTGTTTAGCTTTTTCATTTTTCATCTGAACTATTTTACTCAAAGGTGTCCCTGTACCTTTACAACCTGGTCAGACCCTTTCTTTCTGACGCACCCATTTGCATTACAGGAAAAGCATACTTGCAAATGTCATGTTCAACAGCCAATGAACAATGATATGTCTTAATTAGAGCTTCTAATGTATATTTCAATGATTCTTCCAATATTTATTTTTAATACGAAAAAAGGGCCTACTCATTAAAGATGTGAAAAATAAAGAGAAGAAAGAATAGTGCTCATAGGCCCATCATCCATTCCCTTTTGGTTTTTTCCTTAGGCACAATTGTTTTCAATATAGCCAGATTTGTACTATGTATCTACAATATTGTGTCTTATTTTTAGTCAATACCATAGTACCACTCTTTTTGTGTTATAGCATACTGTTTTAGAATAATTTTTAATGACTACACAAACCACAAAAATTGGATATACTTTAAGTGTCTGAGCTATTCACCTATTGTTGAATATTTACATGGTTTCTAATTCAGATTGTTTGCAATATCATAATGGCACTAACCACATTTTTATTCTTAAAAGTTTTTTGATACTTAGGATGATTTTTTTAAGTTTATTTACCGAGAGAGAGAGAGAGAGAGAGAGAGAGAGAGAGAGAGAGAGAGAACACAAGCAGAGAGGGTCAGAGAGATAGAGAATCCCAAGCAGGCTCCACACTGTCAGCACGGAGGCCACTGAGAGGCTTCAACTCATGAACTGAGACTAACGTCAAAGATAACACTAAGACTTTTGACCTGTAACATCAAGTTGTTTCACAAAGAGATGTGGCAAATTATCTTTAAAAAAAAAAAAAAAAAAAAAAAAAAACCTGGTTTGCTTTTAAGCAGAGTGACATCAGCTCAACTTTGGTGTTATCTATTCTGTTACGTAAGTATTTCCTAACGTAATTCAAGAGAATCTTTCAGCACCATCCCTTTCATTTCTTTCCTGTGATGTTCCCACCCCTGAATTTCCATGTATCACCACAGAACTCTCAGCCAATGCATTTTCCTGCTATCATTTATACAAGTTCACAATTTGGTCATGTGATATAGCCAATAGTTGAGTCTACAACTCTGGATATCAGGATTAACCCATCAGAGTGCCTTTGCCTTGCAGCCTCTAGACAGGTCACAGTAAATACAGCCCCTCCCGCCAGCAGGGGAGGCAGGTATATATCAAGGGCAGGAAACTCAACATGGAAGAAAAGACTCTGGAGATTGACTTGCCCTAGGATGAAATTAAAAATTCAGTTCAAAGAGTTTAAGTGATCCGAAAGAATATTTTCTTCTGGTATTTCAAATATAGCCCTGTCTTGGATGCAAAAAAGATGAGTTCTGAGGATTCCTTTATCTCTTCAAAAGAAGCACTTCTTAATAATGTGACCTAAAAGCAAAGAGCTTAGAGAAGCCCAGGCATTGTATGAATGTAAATCACTCGACTACGCACAGTGATAGATTTCTGGGCCGGAGTCTTCTGTGGCCCCTGATCCAACAAAACCAGTACCCATACCTTGAAACCAAGGACGACAAATGCCCAAATGGCTCATCTGTCTTTGTCATCGATGAAGAAAAAGCAGCATGGGCCTGCCTAAGTCACAAGCCACACTGATGCTCCTAGGCAGGAACTGAAAGCTTGAGCTATCTCTCCAGAGGACCAGGAGGGAGTAAAGTCTCAGTCTGCATGTGGCACTCCATCTGGCAATGCCCCCTCCCCTCCCTGACTGCTTGCACTGGGGCAGTTTTATCTGATAAGCTTTTTAGTCTGTTCCCCACTTTAACTTGAATCTTTAAAAACTTTCCTATGAGGGGCAGTCTAGAACTTTGTGCCACAAGTCTTCGAAGAACTCCAATTTCTAAGGAAATCAACCAAGGTATGTACCCAGAATGAAGCACAAGGATTGTGCGCTGGAACTCCACATAGTTGAGAATCACAGAATCAAAAATGGAGATGTCACTAAATCATATATAACCACCCATACATTGGAATGTTAATGTCATCTCTAAAAATTAGTTGACAGTATTTAGTGGTATGGAAAAAGGTAACAAAGCAATTATGTAATTGCTTTGGCCATAGAAAAACATTGGATACTTCAATATGGCAGCTTGAGGACATGTTTCAGTGAAACAATAATAAACAGAGAGACTATGATGACGCTAAGAACTGGAAAGAATGGGATGGTCTTCCTGGATCCTACCTGTATTCGCCTGGCAGTGATGAAGTTCACCTGAAAACTGAAATTAGAAAGGTGTTTGCTTAAGAAATTGACCTATCTTGGGGCCCCTAAATCAGTTAGGCATCTAACTTAGGCTCAGGTCATGATCTCACAGTTTGTGGTTTTGAGCACCATGTTGGGTTCTGTGCTAACAGCTCAGAGCCTGAAGCCTGCTTCAGATTCTTTGTGTCCCTCTCTCTCTGTCCCTCCCCCGCTCAAGCTCTGTCTCTCTCTCTCAAAATAAATAAACTTAAAAAAAAAAAGAAATGGATCCGTCTTCCCAAGGGAGATCCAACACTTCTAGGGTGGTGTTCCCATCCTTTACAATAGCCCTACTCACACTGGCATTGGGGGAAGCATTAACCTGCTTGCCTGCCAGCTCCACTCCCATACATGCTAAAGAAAAACCCACCAGATGACACACAATAACCCCACCCCCACAATCAGCCCTCCAATTAAAAGGTTTGAGGTCTAATGGATAAACAGATCCACACTCAGCAGAGGAAACCCACACTTGTATCTGTGTTTATCAGTTTAGTCTTTCCTTCATAAATATGGATGGATGACCAAGGATCACCAGGCATCTGAAGAACACCAAGAGAAGCAAGGGGCTGAACCACAAGGGAAGAAGTGAACAAGAGGCCACAAAGGAAATAGATAATCAGAGACATTTCCTTCTCTTGAGACCAACTGCATTATTTGTTCTACAATACATATCATTAACTGCTTTTTCATTTAAAACAAAAATTAATCTACAGATAAAGCTTAGATGACAAGGACAGTTACAGGAGAAAATGGAAATGTTATAAGCCTTGAGAATGTAGTTAACAGCAGATGCAGAGATGGAAAGAAGTAGTAGGACTCTAATTTTTTCATCTTATTTAGTGATCAGGAGATATTCCGTAAACGAAATGAAAAACAGAGGCTTAAGATTATTTAAAGGTATAAAGGTAACCAAGAGAATAGCTAACATTACAGATAAAACTACCAAATATCATAAGGGGAAAGTGTTACTGCAAATGAGGTAAATTCTTTATTTGCCAATAGATATTTATCTCGTAGAGTCAATATTGAGTTAGCAGATACAGCTTTTAAAAATGATAACCAATAAATAAGGATATTAGTACAGGAGTTAAAGTTAAGGGGCGGTAGTCATTGGAAGAATTTCACACAAAAATTGCTTCAAGTAGATACCTCTGGTATGTGGGTTTGAGGCTGGGAGTGCACAAGAACTTTTATTTCTAAAGCAACACACTCCATACGCCTTGATTTGCATAGCATGCATGTGTTTTACGTTTATAACTATTTTGTTTTTAAAAATGGGGCTATGACTGTCAGGACATACATCAAAGGGTCTCAGGCTGTCTGCAATTAGAGTCAGCTGGGAGTTTTGCAAAGCTCTGATGCCTGAACCCCCCTGCCCAACCTCCCAGTGGAGATTTCTGATTGGATTGCTCTGGGTAGACCCAGAATGCATTAGTAAAATGCTCCCTCAGGTGACTCCCATGTGCTACCAGGGCTGGGAACCACCAGCTAGCTCCACATGATAGGAAGGGCAGTGTTAATCTTCTTTCCAATGTCTTCCGTCTCCAGAATTTTCCATCCATCCATGCAACAGCTATTTATTGGGACTAGATGCTGGGGATCGAGTGAACACGAAGGCCTAATACACTAGGAAACTATGAAGTGGGGAGAGGGGAAAAGCAGCTATTCAACAAATAACTCATTAATTCATTATCATTGCAGTAACTGCTACGCAACAAAGGAGGCAATAAGACCATGTATTTTTGTAATGGGGAGGAAATATATAGATTTTTTTTTAATCCGCCCTCTTTTTTTATCCCTCAATTATTCTGCCCTCCCCTTTTCCCAGAGGCTGGAGGTCAATGACTCTGTCCTTCCCAAAGACGCCATCAGGAGCTATAATTCCATCTCCAAGCAAGAGCTGGAAACCTGCCCCTCAAGCCATCATGAGCTACAAACATAAAATCCATGTCCTGAGACCTGGCAACTAGCCAGAGTGATTGCAGGCAGCATGCTTGTGACTTAAAATTCTCACCCCCACCAAGAAGTGGAAAGGGTAGGCAGAGAGCATGAATGAGGAGCCCCCCAAAACATGCTGCCTCAGGGGTTCTGATATGACCCAGGCCTGCACTCAGGTTTCCTTTTTGAGATTTCCAACGATTCCTCCACAACCACAACAATGACCCAAGACAACCAAGGAGGCAATGAAAAGTACAGATCTCATTCACGTGGGGATGGCAGGGGGCCAACCAATCACCTGGGGCTCTGGGCATTCCCAGGTAACCCCCCCTTTGACTTGTCGCATCCCCTGTGGTTAACAGGAAAAAAAAAACCCTGAAGTTTTTTTTTTTTTGTTTTTTGGGTTTGTCAGTTCATTTTTGCTAGAAGGGAATTAAGAATGAAAACTAAAAACCCTGCCCACTTGTAAGCTAAGACTATAAATTGGGAAATTACAGAAAATCAGAGCCCTTAAGTTAATCCAACACCAATAAAGAGCAATCGACGAGGACTAATCACACACAGTAAACACAGGTACGTCCTCTAGTTAAATTACAGGGGCCGGACAGAGGCCTGATGAGCCCGTGAGCTTCACTCCAGGGTTATTACAGGGACTGATCTGGTTAGTGGCAACGACAGGCTCCTTGTAGCGAGCTCCTGCCCTTTCCCATTTCATCTCATTTTTACTGTAACCACGTTTTTATTTTTATAGGCCAATTTGATTCTGTCCCACGCTTTCAGAATTGCGTTTTTCAGATTTATGACACAAAAGCTTTCAAATGGCTGTGACGTCCGGGCCTCCCCATGCAGATCCCCACTGCCCTTGTTCTATACCTGAGACCCCACTGTCCTGCAGAGCTCTGCTGGTCTGGACCCCAGAGTCTCAGGGCCACACAGTCTCCCAGACATCTTGACTACCTCCAAAAGAGCATCAACTATGGCCACAACTTACCTTCTCTCCCCACTAGGGCAACCAACTGTATCTGTAAACACTGCCCCCAGAGTCCCCTTCATCAACCCATCCAGGGCTTCAGTCCTATCAGGACTGCAATCCTTATGGAGAAGGTGCTGCTCCCTAGAGGTAGCTCTGGGAATTTATGGAGATGATTTTGGTTGTCCCAGTGATTCTGGAGGCATGTGGCATTTAGTGAGCACAGAGGGGATGCATCCTGCAGTGTGAGGGGCAGACCCACACCCTTACCCATGTCTCAGTTCTGAGTCAGCCCACCAGACATCCTCTGTGGCAATAATAAATAGACCCGTTTAGCATGATCATAAGCTAGAACCTAAGTTCACTCCAGACGTAGATACAAAGTATGTTTGCATGGTTGAAATAAACACTGATTTGTGGGGCACCTGGGTGGCGCAGTCGATTAAGCGTCCGACTTCAGCCAGGTCACGATCTCGCGGTCCGTGAGTTCGAGCCCCGCATCAGGCTCTGGGCTGATGGCTCAGAGCCTGGAGCCTGTTTCCGATTCTGTGTCTCCCTCTCTCTCTGCCCCTCCCCCGTTCATGCTCGGTCTCTCTCTGTCCCCAAAATAAAATAAAAACATTGAAAAAAAAAAAACACTGATTTGTTCTGACACGTAAATGTAAGACATATTTTACTTTGTGCCATTCAAAATTGACCAAGGGATGTTCAGCATCCTGAAAAATCAAGTCACCGAGAACAAAACACCCTGTGGTATCCAAGTCATAAGGACAACACTGAGTACTCTCCCCACTCAGTAGCTCTACGAACCTACCCATTCTTACGTACTCATAAGCATTCTCCTGTGGCTCCTGTCTTCAAATGTCATTACAGGGAAAAAAAAAAAAAACACAAAAAACAGCACCACTAATACTCACTTGGAAATTGTCATCCTTCTCTTAAATCCCCATATCCATTAGAAGTAGATTTGAGAGCTGTTACTTCAACATGTACTCCAGCGTAATTGAGCATTTACATACTGAAGTACCTATTATTATAAATTGCCTCCTTTTATTTCTCCTTAATACTAGACCAAGATACTGATTTCTTATGATGCTATGTGTAAGGGTGGGCTCTATTATCTGTACATTTGTCAAGGTAGTAAAGGGGCTGTGGTAGCAAAGTGTCTGTTCTAAAATAAGGGCAGTCAGTCTGATCATTTGTGCCTCACCAACAGCCTGTATGGTACCGCTTATATGTAAAAACCTTGGCCAGGCAGGACTGCCACTGAGCTCTGATCACTGGATGCCTAAAGTCACCCTACCTAAAGTCCAGATTTCACTCCCTCAGCCACTAGAATTGCCCTCTCAGCCCGGGACATGATCTTGAAATTCCTTCCCACTCCTGGATGCTCTGCCTCTTTCACCCCTAACCCGCCCAGCCCTCCAACTTCACCCTGCACCCCTGGATCACCACACTCCAACCCCCACTCCTTCTTACCATTTCTCAAACACTATGCCCCCACCACCACCACAGGACCTTTGCACATACAATTTCCTCCAGCTGGACTGTTCCTGGCTAAGTCCCACTTACCCTTCCAGTATCAATTGCTTTAGGAGTCCTGCCCTAACTCCCAAGCTGAGATCAGGCTCCGACACCTGTTCCCATGTCCTGCACAACTGCCATTAACTAACTACGTGGCAATTTGCTGGACATCCATCTTCCTCACTCAGTGCTCCATGAAGAAAGGGACTTATTCCTAGTCCTTCCCCACTACATCCCCCCACCACAACCAGATGGTGGTGAACCTATACTTGTTGCTCAATAAATACTTACAGATGAGTGACTGAATGTGTAACCTCCAATTATAAACTCCCAACTCAGTGCAAAGTTCTTGAGATAATTATAGCCTTCTATCTCCCTGTACAATTAGCACAATAGGAAGATGCAACAGATGACCTCAGGATGGAAAAACTCTAGGAAAATCTTCGAAGGAAGGTCAGGTTTCCGGGACAGGAATTTGGGTTTCATTCACTGATGTAGCCCCAGCACCTGGCACAATGTGTGGCTCACAGAACAGGCCTGACAGGCACTCATTGGACAAATCAATCCAGACACTGACAGTGATTTCTTATTGATAATGCCAGAATTATAGTGCAATGGTACACTTAGGATGGTTTTGAAGGAGGGGTAACAGCCCATCCAAGGCAGGGTTGCAATTTCCAGGACGTTGTTGCTGTCCAGACCTCATTCCGGGAAGCTCAGGGCAGAACAACGTAATCCTGCAAACACAAGGACCCCACCCTCATCAGGAGTGGTACTCAGCTCTGCTTCCACTCACTAAGGACCCCATGAGCCCTCCAAAATCCTCCTGGAAACCCTAAGGTGATTGCAACTAAAAAGTCTCACCCTGCCAGAGGTCACCCAGAGCTGACCCTTCAATAAACGTTAAATTGATCAGAAACTCCTTGTCCTCTAGGTCCTTCCCAGGGCCTGACCATCTGAACAGCACAGGGATTCATGGCAAACAAATCCCAACAAAGCACAAAGGCCTGGACTGAGTGGGACCAGGAGCTGCAGAGAATCCAGTACCAACCCACCTGCTCCCCAAAGTCACTGCTTTAAGCAAAGAGATCACCACGAGAAAATCATGATGAAATGCTCCTGCTGGAGAGGATAAAGGGGGAATGAAAAACAGTATGGTGGTGAGTCAGGGCAGGAGGGCCCATGGAGGCTGATTTGCCTTGTTCCTTTCTCCATCTGGAGCACCAGGAGTGGCTAATGCCTTCATGGCTGAGCAGACCCTCCCCAAAACTTCCCAACTGAAAAACCTCAGACTCCAAGTCTGTCTTGGAACAGAGACCACCTCCTGCACCACTCATCGAGATAGGCCCTAATGATGACCTTGTCAAAGGATTCCATGAACAAAACAGTGACACTCCAGGGAAAGAGGCTTCCATGTGACTGTTTTAGCTACATTTCCTCCAAAAATCTTTTTACTACAGATTGTTATATATTGAATTATATTCAATTTCTTGAAACCACCAGGCTCTTGGGTTCGTTTCCACATGATATCCTATTTTCCTAAAACACTCTTCACCTGATAGGCACAGGCTGGTTCCACCTCACCCTTAAATGTCACCTCCTCCAAGAAGCCTTCTCAGAACTTCTTGGTGAAGGCCAGTCTCTCGTGGCCTGTCTCAGCAGCCTGTTTCTTTTATATTGCTCATGATAACCTGAAAGTATATTGTTTGTTTGCCTAATATCCCATATTGCTGTACTTTCCCAACTATAATGCAGCCAACTTAAGGGCAGGAACCATGTTTCTTGGTCTCTCGAGTCCTTCTGCTTAGCTCAGCTCAGCACCCAGCACTTATGAGGTGCATGCTCAATCACTGTTGAATAAAGGACTGAAATTCTGTTGGGCACATTTGCTACTTAATCAGACCACCCATGTATTCAACCATGTATGAGTCACCCCTTCACAATGGGGACAAAGCTAGATGCTTGAGCTATATCATGAACCATTTCACAAAGCCACAAGGGTTCCCATCTCTAGCTTTGCAAGGTACACCCAGGGTGTATTTCTGAAATCAAGAAGGTTCATACAAAGTCTCCCACTGCTTGCATTATGTACCCCTCCCCTGCCACACACACAGCCAGTTGCTACGGTCAGGGCTCCCCTGCTCTCTACTCCCCAAGACACAGGGCCCACAAGGCAAAGCCACCCACACAGCATAACAACATCATAGCCTCCAAACCCCACAGGGTCTGCAGTGATGACAGCAGCTTCAGGGTCGAGGATTTCCAACTTGAGTAATTCTACTCTAAGTTAATTTCATGTGTCAACATGGCTAGGCCACAGTGCCCAGATATGTGGACAAATTTAATTCTGAACACTTCTGGAAAGATGTTTTTGGATAAAAATCAACATTTAAATCAGTGGCTCTGAGTAAAGCCAACTACTCTCCCTCATGTGGGTGGGTCTCAGATCAAAGCCTAAACAAAACAGAAAAACTGACCTCCCCAGACCAAGAGGGAATTTTGTAGCAGACGACCTTTGTACTGCAGCATGGCCCTTCTAGGCTCCAGCCCAGGAGCCCACCCTACAGACTTGGGACTTTCCAGCCTCCATCATCAAGTGAGTCAATCCCTTCAATCTCTATATAGAGACAGGCAGAGATAGGCATCCCAGTGATTGTGTTTCTGTGGAGATCCCTGGTACACCCCTCAAGGGCCCTAGCACATCACCAAGTCAGGGAGGGGTAGAGAGGATGGCTGGGCTCCAGGCCTACTGTATGAGACACTCCGCAGTGAAAACAAGAATGCATTGGAGGCCCCCATGAACAGAGTCAGGACACTGAGGAGCCCTGGGGCTGGACCCAGTCAGATGCCAACATGGGTTAGAATGCAGGCTTTAACACTCACCCAGGCATTATCTTGGGCAATTTGCCACTCTGCTGTGAATACCAGCTTCTTCACCTGTAAAACTGGGATGGCTGCAGCTCCTGTATCACGGACTCATTTGTTTACCACCTGGCCCGGTCCACACACACCCCCCCAAGACCACTTAATGGTAATGAACCAGAGTGGGCAGCAACTTGCAGAGGAGGAACACTTGACCAGTGAGTAGCCACCCCTTCAGGACAATCAGGAAAGGTGTCTCTGCCCTCCTCCCTAGAGTGAGAACAGAAAAAGCCTCCAGGTGGACTCTCTGGCGAGCAAAGAGCTACATTTTGGGAGCCAATGGGCTGGTGAAAAACCATCTCAGGACTCAGGGCTGAGAAGGTAACAGCCACTCCCTCCAGCAAAGATTTCAATCACAGAATGAGGAAAAAGTGTTTTTGCCTCATCTGTAGCATCCCTGGAAACAAACCAGCTGAGAGGCTCTGTGCTGACCATAAAGGTCCCTAACAATGACCTTCCATTATTGACAGAGACCCTGCCAGCTGATGCAAACACTGAGTAGGATTTGGATCTTTTAGGTTCAATGAAATTGATATTTTCATCTGATGGCTTTATTTATTCTTTTCCAAGAAAGAAAAAAAAAATGAGCAACCCTCCTGCTTACAGTCATCCCAACTTGGATCAGGAATTTAGGGGATGCCTCACGCATCCCATGAAGGCGTGGTTCCCTGCAAGCTCCCTCACACACACAGCAGCCTAATTCGGGGGACCACCAAGTCCAAATGTGCCCTTCAACTGAGGTGGGGTGGGAGAGTTGCAGTCATTATTTCTTCATCTTTAAGAGCAGACTTGCTTTAAGGAAAACCCCATCTTTGATTTTCTCGTGAATGTTAAATCTCTTTTTGGTTTTTTTTTTAAAGAAGGAGACAAAGGAGGTTCCTTCTCTTTGATGGTTTAATTTTCACCACTTGCCACCTGCACCACTTCTACTCTAGATCTTGTGTCCTCACTTACTCTCTTCTTCCACTGGTAACATGAAGCCCAGGGAGCTGCCGCATTGGACCCACGAAGACATACACAGCTTTACAGGGAAGTGCGTAGACCTAAGATTGGGGGTTTGGGATCCTACTGGCTGCAAAAAGCTATCTCTCAGAGCTGGGGCAGGCTGGCCTCACTCTTGCCAAGCCCCGCTTTTGGGGATGCAAGGGGTTCCCAGATCAGCTGGGAGAGATGGAAACCTCCCCTCAGTGGGAGAGTCTATGTGCTCACACTCCATGTAGGCTTCCAGAGAAGCCCTTCCAGCCACTCTCCCCTAGGCCAGCATAGCCCCCTCTCCACAAACCTTGCCGTGCTTAGCCAGATGCACCTGCCATATTCAAATACCAAGTAGTCTCTCTTTCTTAGATGTGGGGACCACAATGAAGAAGGGAGGTCCTACAGCTGACTCTGCACTGTGGCCCACTTTGGTAAACAACATCACTGCACCCTTTTTTTCCTGGGAGATCATTAATGCAACAAGAGATCTGAGGGGCCAACATGGGGAAGGGACCCCCATCATGCAAGTTTCAGGACCCAGTGTGGAAACATGAAGACTGTGGACCCTGGATCCCCCTTCCTCTCCAAACCCAGCTGCAGATTCTGACATGGGATGTGTTGCCCAGTTGGGACAATGAGATAAAGCAATGGTGGTCTTTGAGAGCATCAAGTCTGCCCCAGAAAAGCTTGTAACTACAATTGCTTCACATTACAAGCAAATTAAGAGAACATTTGACTCAGAGTTCCAAGAGGCAACTCTATAAAGAAATGTGAAATCCAACCATAGCATCTTTTCACAGACTGTCAACCCTTTACCCATAAACAAAATTTCACCATACACAAAAACCTAGTGGCCTAAGAGAAAGCATTCAAAATGGACGACTAAGTTCACCTGATTAAAAGATGTTTTCTTTGTTTACCCATTAGCTTAAGATTTGCAGAGTGTCCATGTAGGGAAAACAATGTGTGACAAATCAGTATGGATCAGATCCTGACCTCATGAAAATGATTTCCATCAGCAGAAAGAAGACATAAACAAATATTTTCAAAAACGCTATTTAGTAGGAGGTGAAATCACCACAATGGAGAAGATGTTTCATACCATCAGCTTATGGGAGAGAAGGCCAAGACCACACCCGAGGAAAGTGTCAGAATCCCCACCTGCCTGATGCACAGCAAACCCAGAGACATCATGAACCCTCATGAAAAGGGATTCTGCACAGTCTGTATTTTTGGGAATATCTCATTCTTTCTTCAGTGCTGATCTGGCAGAGATGTATACCTCATACTCTCCAGATTAAAGAAACACAATCAGAACTTCAAATATAGGATGGAAACCCTGGATGGGAGTCAGAGACTACAGTGCTTTCATGTGACCCTGCACCTTTAAGTGCAGACTGGACACACGAGGTACATAAAGGCAACCCAGGCCATGGCCATTCCCATCACCCCCCGAAGAGCCAGACAGGTTGTTCTTGGTGTATGCCCAGGGATGTGGCTGGTCCGTGCTCAGTCAAGGCTGCCACTGGACAAAGGCACATTTTCACTACAGGTCACTTTCCAGCTCTGTCACTTACTAGCTGCGGGGTCTTGGGCAATTGCTACATCTCTCTATGCAGTGCCTGTCTCCCCATCCCAACCCACATGAGTGTCCCCCCACCCCGAAAAAACAAACAAAAAAAACATTGAAATTATTCTCTAGCAATGGTAAAGCTCTCCATAAATGTTACCTATTATTAGCTACCAGATAGGTTAAGCTGCGTTCCAAAACCACGTAACTAATCGGGGCCAGGCTTAGAAAACAATCTAAGTTTTTTTATCAACCAGTGCATTGGACTTTTGAGTGGATTGTGCAGCTTCCTTTGTGTCCTCTTTTAAAGGAACATGGTAAACTCCCACTGGCAAGCTTTATGTACAACATACAGTCACTTTGTGGACAAGAGTTGTTTGGTCACTTGACCCAAGCTGAACCAGTTTCCTTCTCTAAGAATTTGGAGTTGAAAGAAGAGCCAGTTTTTCTGACTACTCTCTTGAACAGAGGCCGTGTGAACTCAAGAGCTATTACTGGCAACCACTTCCTGCCATGATGACAGGGAAAGAAAGCAAGCCAAGCTTCACTGTGAGAGGAAGGTGTGCTTTGTGTGTAGAGGGGCAGACATGCAAAGCAGAGGGAAGGAGGAGCTCCCGAGTCCCCAGGAGCTCTAGGCCTGGCTCCTAAGGGCCCCCTGACCTCAGAGTTCCTGAGACGCCCCCTGCAGTCACAACAAATCCTGCTCTTTCTTTAGGACACCACAATCCACTTTTTATACCTGCAACCACAGGGACCTAAGGCATACAAGGAGATGCCTAATTACCAACTCTACCTGCACAGCTCAGGAGTCACAAGGATCAGGAAATGAGAGTTTGGGCACCTAATGGTAGCAGATGCCTGGGAACTTCTGCGGACATCAGTCTCCTGTTCCCCTTCCCTTCGGGTGCCATTAGAAACACCCTCAGAACCTGGAAGGAATATTAGTATGATAAAAATTAAAGTCTAGGAGGCTCTGAAGAGGCAATGTGGTCCAGTGGAAAGGGCATGATCAGTGGAGTAAAAAATTTCTAGGACACGCGCAGGAAGTTATTTAACCTCTCTGGGCTATAATCTCCCTTTTTGGTGAATGAGAAGAAGGTGTTTATGCGGTTGAAGGAGTTAAGGAATATAAATCGCATATATTAGGCATGCATTAAATCATAAGTATTATTATAGCCTGTAACTATTAGTTATCTTAATATATTATAAATAAAATTAACATCCCCAAATGTTGTTGTATTACATGTACACGTGACAATACATAATAAATCATTGTTCTTAACATGATATGGAACACCCAACTAACATTTAGGAAAAGCAAGAAGAACTGCTCGGGAATATTTTAACCAGTGAAAGGAAGGAAGGATGGATGGAAATGAAGAAGAATCAAGCAGCAGGACATGAACAGACTCAGTAGATGCCACACGTTGCTAAGACTCCTTGAATAACATTCAAAGATTCTTGGATTCTTGGGACAGACAGCAGGGAAGGGAATTACATTAGGAAGCATATAATGGCAGTTTGAGCTGGTCCTGGTTTGGAGTTCCTAGAACTGATGGCGGAAGCAGCAGTGCCTAGTAGCCCTGTACCGTGGCAGACGTTACTACTCAATCATGGGGGTTATTCCTGCTAAATCTAAAGCACCCATTTATGCCACAGAATTCTGCATGCAGTGATCCAGGCAACCATGAGCAATTAGTCTGAGATGACCTGCTCTATTAAACTGATTACTTATCTGTTTCAGGGGATAAAGAGCCATCCTGAAGGCAACTGCTTTCAGGTGCCAGGAAATCAAGGCAGAGGTCAAGAGGGCTATTTTTCTGCAGCCCTGAATGCCACTTGGCCATTGAACAACATGGGGCACCAACCCGCCCCCCACAATCAAAAATCCACCTGTTAATTATTTTGACTCCCCAAAACTTAACTAGTAATAGCCTACTGTTGACCAGAGACCTTACCAGTAACAATTAACACATTTTTATGTTATAGGTATTAAATACTATATTTTTATAATATGGCAAGTTAGAGGAAATAAAATATTATATAAAAAAACCATAAAATATTATTAAGAAAACCTGACTGGATTAGTCACTAGAGCAAGCAACTCTTGATCTCAGGGTTGGGAGTTTGAGCCCCATGTTGGGTGTAGAGATTACTTAAAAATAAAATCTTTAGGGGCGCCTGGGTGGCTCAGTCGGTTGAGCATCCGACTTCAGCTCAGGTCACGATCTCACAGTTCGTGAGTTCGAGCCCCGCGTCAGGCTCTGGGCTGATGGCTCAGAGCCTGGAGCCTATTTCCGATTCTGTGTCTCCCTCTCTCTCTGCCCCTCCCCCATTCATGCTCTGTCTCTGTCTGTCTCAAAAATAAATAAACATTAAAAAAATTTTTTTTTTTAAATCTTTAGGGGTGACTGGGTGGCTCAGTCTGTTGAGCATCTAACTCTTGATTTCAAACCAGGTCGTGATCCCAGGGTCATAGGATTGAGCGCTGCATAGGGCTCCATGCTGAGCAGCCTGCATGAGATTCTCATTCTCTCTCTCCCACCCTCTCCCCCCACCCAACCCGCTCACACATGCACACTCTCTAAAAATAAAAGATATAATCTTTAAAAAAAAAAAAAGAAAAAATCATAAAAGAAAACACACAGTACTGTATTTATGTAAAAAAAAAAAAAATCCACAAATAAGTGAACCCACACAGTTCAAATCCATTTTGTTTAAGGGTCGACTAGATTTCCTGCATATAACTCTAATTTGAATTGGCCCAAGTTAGGTAAACCAATATCAACTCTTGGTACTGTGAATAATTCTGAGACACAGTATAATCCTGTTTTCAAAGTCTCTTGAAGGTCATTCTGGAAATAGATGCAATATTAGTTCTATCTAAAGACAAGGGAACTCTATAGAATAGCCTCCAGAGGCCCTTGCCAGGCTGAAACAAACGGGCTCCAATCATCTAGTAATGCGGTCCACTATGATCCCAGGATCAGACAGAATGCTCCATAATCAAAATCTAGATATATTCACACTCAAGCACCCATTTACACCAACAGTTATTATCTTCACCAAAAAAGCTTAAGAAGCACCTTACAAATTGCCTCTTCAAGGGGCCTGGGTGGCTTAATCGGTTAAGTGTCTGACTTCCCCTCAGGTCATGTTCACACGGTTTGTGAATTCAAGCCCCACATAGGGCTCTCTGCTATGGCCACAGAACCCACTTGGATCCTCTGTCCCCTTTCTCTGTGCCCCTCCCCCATTCGTGTACCCACGTGGCATGCTGTCTGTTAAAAATAAACTTAAAAAAAAATTGTCCCTTGAAAGCTAAAGTAAACAGCTTCTGCCCTTTCCCAGTGGAAGCTTACCGTTAGGGATGGGGTGAGGCAGGGACTGGCCTGTGAAGGTCTGGTGGATGTTGTGACTCCCCACTCAGATCCTCCTTCATTCAGGAGCGTCTCACTAACGACACTGGCAGGACAGCTGCGGGCAGAAAGCCCCAGGCCACGAGCCACAGTCAGGGATTGCCTCTGGTGAGGAACCCAGACTTGCAAAATCTGAGCAGCCTACACCCAGTCGTGGGTTTTGGAGTTAAAGCAGCCAGGTTCCGCGTGCTAGTGGAGGACACCTCTTCAGCTCTAAACCGGCGTCAGAGCACCCCGTGCAAACCCCTTTACCTCTCTGCCCACATCTGCTTCTGGCTCATCCCCTCCACAGGTGTGGATCCTAATGGATGCTAATCTCCATCTTGTTAGCTCCCAAGCAACCCCACCTGTGACAAGATGCATGGCACGAAGAATTAACAAACAGGTCGACCAATGATCAAAATCCCACTGAGGTGCTTTACTTCTCACAACACGATCAGCCCCATTTTACAAATGGGGCTGAGAAGGATTAAGTAAATAACCTGAGATTATCCTGCCAGACCAATCTCATTCCAACACGCCATGCTGATAAAGTAGTACACTGCCCTTCATCAAAGTCCAGATAACTGGGACTTGCAAAGACAAGTTACAATAAATATAATTTGGCCAAAATTAGACGGTGCTGTCTTCCAATGCAATTCAGCGTATATGCACTGAACCCTTACCAGTGTGCTAAGAAATGCAACAAATTTGACAGAGAGAGAGAGCGAGACAAACACTCCACAGGACTTTAGCTTCCCAGCAGTTACTGAATATTTATTGAATACCTACTAAGTGACAGGCACACCAAGGGGAAAATAAAACTAGATGCAAAGCAAATGTATAAAGCTGAAGGTGGCAGCGGGCCAGTGCCAGACGAGGACAGAGAGGCACAGACGTCCTCGGGACAGAGAGAATTGGTTTATTTCTCCTTTTGCTTTGAATTGTTTGAAAAATGGGAATTGTAAAGCCCTGAGTCTTGAGTATTAACACCCAGGAAATTCTCAGGGTTGTCAGAGAAATGCTTTTTATTTTCTAAATGATGGTTGCACAAAAAGTGATGCCCAGTCTGAGGGAGCCAGGCCATTGTAGCTCCAGAAGATAACAAGAGCCCTTCCTGCCAAAATCAGGCTGGATGCAACCTGAAACAGGGTGAGAATAGTTTATGAAAAGAGCCAATCTCACAAGATGAGTCTATGAGCTACTCAAAGCCACAATCTTCAAGGAAGGAGAACAAAGCAAACAGGAGGATAGATTTGTGAAGAAGGGCATTGTGTCAATAGGGCAGTGGCACAGCACAGGACAAGCCACCCCTGGACACAAAGAAGCAGTAAAAAGCCACAGGGACAAAGGCAGGAGGGACACGGAGCAAGAGCCCACAGTGCACCTGACATCTGTGGAAACCTCACGGGAGACAGCAGGAGCCGAAACCTGAGAGGAAGTTCTTCCTCCCTCTCTCTCTCTCTCTCTCTCTCTCTCTCTCTCTCTCTCCCTCACTCTCACTGTTGAGGACAGTTTGACTCTGTTGCCTGGATAAAAAGTCCCGATAGATTAGAACAATTAAACTATTCAGCACTCGGCTATTGCCACCTACCTGATGTAACAGGGATGAGTGGACTATTAAACTGGATTGCATCTTATAAGAATTTAATATATATTCCTTGACACTTTGATTTTCCCCAAATTACTTGCAGACTTTATCAGAGCCTTATTCCATGTAGCAAATGAATTTCCCCTTTTATTTAATTTTTTCAACTTTATTTATTTATTTTGAGAGAGAGAGTGTATGTGCAGGGGACGGGCAGAGAGAGAGAGACAGAGACAGAGAATCTTAAGCAGGTTCCACACTGTTAGCGCACAGCCCGACTCAGGCTCAATCTCACGACCCTGAGATCATGACCTGAGCTGAGATCAACAGTCTGAAGCTTAACCAACTGAGCCAGCGAGGCGCCCCAGATTTTCCCCTTTTAAATGTAAGGTTTTACATTTCTTTACACAAACATCTATAAATTTACCTAAATGGTTCCATATCACACATATCGAGTTTATTTTCTTTATGTGGCCTTTAGTTTTTGCTTTTTATGCATGAATTCCCCTCTCTAGGACCCTAGAAATTCACATTACAACCTGGACTACACTGTTCCATAGTTTTCTCTATTCTTAAATAACTATAAAAAAATTTTTTTTTAAAAAGGGGGTGCCTGAGTGGTTTAGTCAGTTGAGTGTCCGACTTCAGCTCAGGTCATGATCTCGAGGTTCGCAGGTTCGAGCCCCGTGTTGGGTTCTGTGCTGACAGCTCAGAGCCTGGAGCCTGCTTCGGATTCTGTGTGTCCCTCTCTCTCTGTTCCTCCTCTGCTCTCGTTCTGTCTCTCTCACTCTCTCAAAAATAAATAGATTAAAAAATTAAAAAAAAAAAAAAAAACAACTATACATCAGAGCACCTGGGTGGCTCAGTCAGTTAAGTGCCCAGCTCTTAATTTTGGCTCCAGTCATGATCTCTTGGTTTGTAACTTCGAGCCCTGCAATGGGCTCTGCACTGACAGTTCAGAACCTGCTTGGGACTCTCTCTCTCCCTCTCTCTCTGCCTCTTCTGGGCTCACACTCTTGCTCTCTCTCTCTCTCTCTCTCTCAAAATTATTAAACGACTATCATTAGTACATATATGTTACATACATGTATGTACATCTTCAGTAAAATGGGATCACGTATCCACCTTTCAGCACTTACTTTACTAACTCAATAATTCGTGCATATACCTTGAACACAACTGGCATTCCTCTGACTCATTCATTTCAATGGCAGAAAATCTTCCTTACTTCATTAATTCAACCATTCCTCTCTAGATGATCTTTACTTTGTTTCTTCCTCCCTCCCTCGACAAACAAAGCCACGTTAAATATCCTTGAACATCTCTTCTTACTTGTGCTTTCACTTCCATGGGCTAGATTTGCAGGAGTAGGACAGTTCAGTCAAGAGGCTCATGTATTTTAATTTTAGTTAACAGCTGCTCCCAGACTGCTTTCCAAGAAAACTTTCTACCAGCAGTGTTTGGGCCTCCTATCCCTCATGTCCCCACCAGAGCAGGCATTATGACTCTTTTTATATTCTGCACGTTCAGAAAGATATAAACTGACATGGGTTTTGGTTTTTATATCACTAACTGCAAGCATGCTTTCATGTATTTTTTGGCCATTTGAGTTTTTTCATCTGTCAAGTGCCCATTTTTTAATTTGGCTTCTTAAGCTCATCTAGATGACTTGTGAGATTTCTTTGCATATTTTTTTGCATAATATTTTCCAAGTCTATTCTTCATCTATTGACTTTATTTATGATATGTTTTGCCATTCCAGTGCCTTTTTTTAATAATTAAAGAATCAAATCTGCCAGATTCTTCTTTTATGCATTCTGTGCTCCTAGGCCCCCTTAGATGGGTCGTTATTTTTCTTCCCAGGATCACTGACAGGGACAAGGTACCTCACTCAATTCTCCCTCCAGGGCCTCACTTGTTTCCTCAGGACCAAGTTCTTCCCAATACCCACTACATTCTGAGCTCACCCCAGTTCTCTCTGCTGGGACTCACAAAGCCCTAGGCCACATTGCATCTGGCCACTCCCAGAGGCCAGCAGCCACCCCACTACAATTGATTGTGTGGGAGGAAGAAGCCAAATTCAGCCTGCCATCTTTACAGAATCCCTTTTTTTTTTAATTTAAGAAAAAGGTAGATGCAAAGTCTATATGAGGTGTGTGTATAATGATTATATCTTCATTAAAAAATCTTGTTATTTTTAAATGTCTTCCAGCAGAATGGGAATGTGCATATGGAATGATTTCTGTTTTTCTTACTGTTCCGTTGTTACCCAAGGCCATCAAGCCACATTGAGCAGAGGCAAAATGTAAACCCACCAGGTTTGTTCAAATCTACCTCATTGGCCCCAACCCAGCTTTGTATTATGCAGCTTTGGGTACGACTCTGGCCAACGGAGGTCCTGTGTGTTAGTTTGCTATTGCTGCCTAAGAAATCACCACAGCTGGGCAGCCTACACAGCACAGGTATCATCTCATGGGCCGCAAGTCCAGGGGACTCTCTGCTCAGGCCTAACAAGGCAAAGTCACAACATTGGACAACATTGGCTGACCTGGGCTCACATCTGCAGGAACTGGAGAAGATTCTGCCACCTTGCTCATGCAGGCTACTGTTCCTTGTGGCTGTAAGAGTAGGACCCTGTTTCCTTGATGATGTTGGCCAGGGGTCCCTTTTGGCCCCTAAAGGCCTCTCACATTCACTTGCTTGCAGCCTCTGCTTCTTCAAACCAGCAACAGCACTTTGAGGCATTCTCACACCTCAGGCCTCTCTCACTTCCATTCCACCACCACCCAGAGAAAGTTCTCTGCTCTTAAGGGCTCATGGGATTAGAGTAGGGCACAGGGAACTGTGCCATGCAGTACAACACAGCCACCGGAGTGATAAATCGTCACATTCACAAGTTCAGTGGATCAGGGGTGTGGACTCTTGAGACCATTCCTGGAAATTATGCCTACCACACCAGGACCCACGAGAAAACAGCCAAAGAAAATAGCCAGGCTCTGGCAGGCCAGTCCTTCACTGCCCCAGGCCAGTATCTCTTGAAGGTGTCTCCTGGAGTTTGCTCTCCCTGCTCCAGGCTGGCACTGCAGTGCCCCCAACCTGACTCAGACCTTAGCAAGAGGCTCTCCTGTATGCCTGCCTGCCGGTACCCCCAGGTCTGGATACTAATCCTCCCCATTTTGTTTGCTTGTGAGACTACAGAATTGAGTTTGTGTGTCTCTGCCATAGACAGGGCTCTTTCCTCTGCTAACAGAGAAGTAGCACAACTGTAAATTCTTCATCTGTAGTCTGGGAGGAAAGTAGGAGAGAGGAAGAGAGTAAAGGAAGAAAGAATGGTGGGAGAAAGGGTGAAAGGAAAAGCAGAGAGAGGGCAGTATGGCAGTTGGGTAGGAACTCATTCTTATCCCATAAAATCTGTAACTAACTGGCTCATCTTTCTGCTCACAGGCAAGGCCCAAGCACCCTCTGACAGCCTCTCTCTCTCTCTCTTTTTTAACACCAGCTGAAACCTCTCCTTAAGAGGCAGGACTCTGTTCTGTCCCCAGTAATTTATTTGGTTTTTCCTGGCCTCACTTAGGCATTATCTTTGGGCTTGATCATGTCAGAACTGACGCCTCACACTGTGTGCCTAGTCTCCCAGCTTCTGGGATGCTGCTTCTGTTCCCCCTTCTCACCACACTGGTACCTGTGAGGCCACCCCATCTCACTCCTAGATACCACCTAAGGCCAGAGCCCTGCCCGCCTACCCCACCCCCACCTGTCTTACCATAATCCCCCAACATCAGCAACATAAACAGATAACATCTACCATGTTTTCCAGTAAACTACTGTCCATTTACTATTCCTGCAGTTTCAATGCAGTAAGATCATGTGGCATATTCAAGGACATTTGTGCATATTTTACTGCTCCTAGAGGGGGGAGGCATCTGATATTCTCTAAAGACGCATTCACCTCCATGGACACATCCATTCAGCATGTATGTATTAAGTGCCTGTGACATTCCTACCCAGGCAGACCTCCTGTAAATAGCAGTCATCACCAGATCCAATCCAAAAACACCTTGCAAATAAGCATCCCACCCACTGGATTAGCCCATCTTGCCTACCTCTGCTCTGTTGAGGTTGTTTTCCTCATCTCAAGCCAGGAATGCAAATTCCATGACTGACAAACCTTGCCCAGAATCCATACACAAGGTGGTGAGTAAGCACTATATCGGCCCCGTTCTTAATTCTCATTGTGTCCTTTCACTACCAAAAATCTTAATTCATTCTCAGAAATGTGCTTTCCACCCCTTGGTGGAAGAAATAATGACTTTGTCAATCACTCCGCTTTTGCCAGACTTACTGAATTGCCTAAAATGTCAAGATAATGTCTCTCCAGCCTGTTTTCACTATGGTACCAGCTTCTTCTCATTAAATTATGTTCAGATGCATTGATTTCCTTCAACAGGGAGTAATGGAACCCTGCCAGAAATTAACACTAATCTTCTAATTCAGTAAGAATAAAATATGTGACTGATTAAATCTTAATTAACAGTTCACAAAAGGCTGCTTAATGTCAGGTGGCATATGCATCTTAATTATCCAACAGTGCTGTTGCTGTTTGCAGGAGGAGGTAGGGGTCTATGAGAATTCTGTAGTGTTGCTTGTGTGTGTGTTTTTCCTTTGTTCTACAATATCTTCCTCCTTGCTACCCCTCCACCTTTGTGGTTGTCAGTAGGTTAGGTTTATAAGTAAGAAATTTTTATTACTGGGCTCTCTTCCACAAACCATCCCCTTGATTCCATCTGGAGGAAAACGATACAGTCTATCAGTCAGGGCAGGCTGGATATGATGCAATAACAAACATCCCTCAAATCTTAATAGCCATAAAAATGCATCTACCGCACACTACATGTTCATGGTGGGTCAGCTGGAGCCACTGGTCCAGTCTATCCTCTCAGCAGAACTTGGACCTACTTGCTATGGCAGTGGAAATAGAATATGGCAAATCATACAATGTCTCTTGTATGTCTCCTTTCTGCTCATACTCCCCTGGCCGAAGAAAGTTTCTTGGCTCTGTTTATATTCAGTTGGGAGGACAAAAGTTCAATCCAACCATAGTCTTAAAAAAAGGGAAGATAAAGACAAAATCTTGAAGACAACCAGAGAAAAAGGACACATTACACATAGGGGAACAATGATAAGCATTATAAGAGACTTCTAATTAGAAGCCACACAATCCAGAAGAAAATGGAGTGACATTTTTAAAATGCTAAGGGAAAAAAAGAACTGTCAACTTAGAATTCTATATCCCATGAAAATATCTTTCAAAAATGAAGGTTTCCAGTCCAGCATGGAAGGAGCTTGGAAGTTATCACTCCTGTCCAGACAACAAAGTTCAAAAATGACCTGAAAATCAACAACTCTTCTCAGATCCATCAAAGAAAAAATGAAAGTCAAAAGAAGAGAGACTGTGTATGCATAAGCATCTGTAATGACTGACTATAGGACAGAGGGTAAGAGCAGGGCCTCTGGAGTCAGGCTCCCTGTGTAAATGTGTGATTACAAATGACATCTTTGGGGCACCTGGTTGGCTCAGTCTGTTAAGCATCTAACTTCGGCTCAGGTCATGACCTCTCCATTCCCCCCATGTATGAGCCCCATGTCAGGCTCTGTGCTGACAGCTCAGAGCCTGGAGTCTGCTTCAGATTCTGTGTCTCCCTATCTCTCTCTCTCTCTCTCTCTCTCTCTCTCTGCCCCTCCCCCACTTCCTCTCTCTCTCTCTCTCTCATTCTCTCTCTCTCTCTCTCTCTCAAAAATAAACATTTAAAAAAAATGACGTCCTTCAGAATGGCAGTGTCCCCAACTGTAAAATGGGAACAAGTGTCCAGGGCGTTGTTGTGAGGATTTAGTGAGATGATGAAAAAAAGCATCTGGCACAATGAAGGCCTCCCATCAGCTCTCATTAAAGTCAATAGATGTACAGGTGTTTCCCAGTAAGAGGTAAAATTCACCACTGCCCTGCTTACTACAATCAAGCTTCCTTTTTCTAAGATGTTCCAGAGAAATCCCCCTGTTTGCCACAATCAGTGCATTCCAGCTCTCAGCTCTCCAGGATGGTGTCTAATGCCCCCCCACCCCTCTGCCGCTCACACACACACACACACACACACACACTTGGAGCACTTGGCATTTCACTTTCTGAATGCCCAGAAGGTGCATCTGTGATGCTCTTTGCCCTCATAACCAACAAATGGCCATGTCTCAGCCTTAACGGAAGATGTGGGGCATTCTCATGCTACTGTCACTATTTTTGCCACATCCACACCACATTTACAATTACTTCATATTTTTATTTAAATAGAATCACTTGTTTTTTCACATAAAATATATTTACTTTTAGAGGAAACTTTCATCACTACTGTAAATAGAAAACCAATACCATTTCAATTAAAAATAAAAGCAATGAAAGCAGGGATATTGAACTCTGGCTAGGTGCTGTTGCCTGCCAAGACTCTGAGCAAAGGCCTCATCTTTAACGTGTTTACTGTTAAAGATATACCACCCTACTTAGGAGATCCAGATCTAGAGTTGGAGTCCAAGATTGCAATCCCAGCTCTGTAGCTCAGTCACTGTATGACTAGACATTATCTCAAATGTCTGACCTTCCACTCGCTCGTTTTGCGAAATGGGCATGATGAATGGGACCAACCTTACACGGTTGTTACAAAGATTGAGACATACAACCTGTCACATGGTAAACATACAACAAATAAAAGTTACAAAACAGAATAAAAGTCTCCACCAAGGATAAAGAACAGACATGAATTATTACCCCAGAACCCATACTCCTTGGATGAAAAAATCTCAGGCCAAGCCAGCTCTATAATCCCATCGAGCAGAATGCCACCCAGGCTTTTAATTGCGAAAGGCCACTATAAGCTCTTTCTGCCATGTTGGGTTCCTCCAGGTACCAACTTCATCCTCAAGATCTTACTACTTAGTAATTCTCTGCTTGGACTGATGGTGAATAAGTGGCCAGGAGTCATTTCAAATTTCAGGGTCTGGAGACATGATAAAATCAACTCAAATGTAAATATTGGGAGAAGACATGGGAATCCATCTATCTCCTTCATCTAAGCTCTCTGGAAGTTAAACAGCAACCCATGAAGCAATGATGGGAGACACCATGCCTAAAGCAGCCCCAACAATGGACCAACTCACTTCTGGATGCTACCTATAGGTGGACAGCATTTTCATCATTCTGTTGGTTAGAGATACTAAACCTCCTCCCATCAAGGACAAGTCATTGGCATTGACACTTATGCTTTAGGCAAGCCCATGAAGAGGAACATATTGATCCACAATGTCAAATACAAAGCCACTAATTCCTTAGTCACTGAGTGGCAACTGGGAGAAATTCCTGTGCTTTGAAATAGAGACCCCTTTATGGCAATGCTGTCTCTTCCCTACCCCCAGGAAAGAGACCTGACAACCTGCCTTCACCAGCCTGTGGTCAACCCAGGGATCACCCTAGCTTTTTTGTTGGCACTTGAAGTTCTCTCCATCTCGTCACCAGGTGTTGCGCATCTCCACACACGCAAGAGGCCACCACTCTGGGGATGTATGCCCTGCATTCCGAGCAGGCACAGTCCAAGCCAAGGATTCAGTGAGTGGGTTGAAGGCATGAGCTCTTTGGGACATGAGGTAGGAAGGGGGTTTGAGGGCAGCTTGTGTTTGCCTTTCCCACACCTCTCTGCCTATGCTTCCTGCTCACCATCGCTCTCCTTTCCTTGGCTCTTCCTAGTCTCCTTTGGGACTCCTCATATTCGGCAACTACTATCCCGATGATTGTCTCACACACCATGGAGATTACTCTATGAGGGAGATTTGCTTTTCCTGTTGACCGCTTACTTCCCAGAACCTTGAATGGTGTCTGGCACATAGCAAGTGCTCAGTAAACAAGAGCTGAATGAGTGAATGAATGAATTCCCTAGACCAAGCCCATCCAGGAGAACTCTGTGCAGTGACAGAGATGTTCTATATCTATGTGGTCCAACATGGTGGCCGTTTGTCACATGGTCTGTATGGTGGTAAATGAGCATTTGAGATGTGCTACTTCAACTGAGAAGCTGTATTTTTTTATTTTATTTTGTTTTGTTTTGTTTTATTTTATTAAAATTTAAAAAGCCACATGGATAGAGTGGACACCATATTGGATGCCACAGGTCCAGATCCAAGCAAAGAAGATGGAGTCCCTTCAATAGCCAGGAAAGAGGAAAGAACAAAGCCCTTTCTGGGAAAGGGAAAAAAGAATAAGAAACATGGTGCTCTCTGGGGAATGCTGTGGATTCCTTGTTAATATTATAAGAAGCTCTAACAGTTGGGGCCGTTGGTAGAAAATGCCAGGTTTTTTTCTAAGAGGCACCCCACTTTTCTGGAGCATGAAGCAATTTGGCAGCTACACTGAGGACTCCTGAGGCTCAGGGACCAGAAATGAAGAAACTGTAAGCGTCGTGATGGGAAACATCAATAACACTGCCTTTCTTCTACACACCCCCTAGGGCAGCCTCACTTCAAAACACGCCCGAGTGGCTTTGTCCAGAGCTGTCCCCAGGAAGAGGCACTGCCAGCCCAATCCACCTTCCTCTGTAGCAAGTGAGTGAGCTGTGTTGTTTCAACTGGATAGCTCTTAAAGTCCCGTCCTGGGCAGGTCACATCCCTCCCTGAGGCGCAAGAGGATTTGCTCCCAGCAGGGCTACACCGGAACCTGGATCTTGAATCTGAAGAACGTGAGGCTCTGGAGGCAAAAAGGCTGGGTGTGTACACATTTAGGGGCCAGACCTGGGGCAGGCTGCGTAGCTTCCTTGGCCTTTGATCTCCCCTTTTTCACATGGGGATGTTAACTCCCACCCTGCAGAGGACTATTAGGAACAAAGAACCAGCAAATCCATACAAAGCCCTTAGCAAAGGCAGGCACACAGTAAGAACTTGATGTTAGTTATTACATCTGAGCACCTCACTGCCCTACTCAGAACTGTTCCTGAGGCATCATCTTGTCCACCTGCTGTAATTTCCACGTGTGTGCTCTGTGGAACAGCGATCCCTGAGCAGTAATGTTTGAGGTTCTTAGAACTACAGCAGCCATAGTCCCTGAAAACCCAGAAATTACCCTAAAACAGGCACAAGCCCATGATCACATCAGAGTAACAATAACAATTAAGGACAATAATAATTACCACTAATGTTTGTTGAGCATTTACTACTGTGGGCTGGTCATGTGCTGAGAGTTTTACATGCATTGTTTCATATGTTCTCTATAATATATAACTCTGAACTAGTATAAAACTTTCAGATTTATAGATCAGGACGCCAAAGATTAGGGATACTTGGGTAATCACTTCCCCATGTTCTCACAGCAACTCAGGGGCCTGCCCAGGATTCAGACCCAGGTCTGTGTAGGTCCAGAGGCCAGGCCTTTGACCTCTGGGTTGTGTCCAGCTGCCAGTCTGTGTCATCTCAATGACGCAGAGACTACCTCACATATAGGGACAGAAAGAATTTCTGTGTATAGAGGTGGCAAACACATGCGTTGATGCTAACTAGAAATAAGTAATACATAGTTAACAACCTCAGTGGAATATTTCAGGTGTAGCAAGGGAAAAGCATGAGTCACTGAAGATGGGTATGTATTAAATTTCCATTACTGTTGTAACAAATTACCATAAACTTAGTGTCTTTAAACAACACAAGCTCATTATCTTACAGCACCATAGGTCAGAAGGCTGACAAGAGTCTCGACCCAGCTAAAATCAAGGTGTAGGCAGGGATGCCTTCTGGAGGCTCTAGGGGAGAATCTGTTCCCTCACTTTTTCCAGCTTCTTCCAGCCACCTACATTCCTTGGTTCACGACCCCTTCCACCACCTGAAGCCAGAAGTGAAGCATTCTTCCAAACAATCTCTGACACTTAGAGACTTCTGCCTTTCTCTTATAAAGATTCTGTGACTTTGCTGGTCCCACCCAGACGATCCAGTATAATCTCCATCTCGAGATCTTTAACTTAAATACATCTGGGGGCGACTGGGTTGGTCAGTCAGTTAAGTGTCCGACTTCGACTCAGGTCATGATCTCACGGTTCGTGGATTTGAGCCCTGTGTCAGGCTCTGTGCTAACAGCTCAGATCCTGGAGCCTGCTTCAGATTCTGTGTCTCCCTCTCTCTCTTCCCCTCCCCTGCTCACACTCTGTGTCTCTCTCTCAAAAATAATAAACATTAAAAAAATATATATCTGCAAATTCCCTTTTGCCATGTAAGACAACATATTCACTTTCCAGGGATTACAATGTTGGCATCTCTGGGTGCCATTTTTCTTCCTACTACATTCATCCCACTGGCCCCAAAAGACTCACATCCACCCCACATATAATATATACCCTCCAAAGTCTGCACCCATCACTGGGGAAAATAATGACCACTCACATTTAATGAATACTTGCTATGTGGGAAGCACTTTACTATGTTAACCCACTTAATCTTCATACTAACCCAGTTCAGAGATGAGAAAATCAAAGCTCCAAGATGTCAAGTAATTGATTCAAATTTACGGCTGAGTCAGGATTTGAAACCAGGTATAACTGACTCACTCTGAACTAGGTTCAAGCACTTGGCAGTATTTACAGTTAAGTTGTTTTTTTGTTTTTGTTTTTTTTTATTTTTTTTAACGTTTATTTATTTTTGAGACAGAGAGAGAGACAGAGCATGAACGGGGGAGGAGCAGAGAAAGAGGGAGACACAGAATCGGAAGCAGGCTCCAGGCTCTGAGCCATCAGCCCAGAGCCCGATGCGGGGCTCGAACTCACGGACCGCGAGATCGTGACCTGAGCTGAAGTCGGACGCTTAACCAACTGAGCCACCCAGGCGCCCCTACAGTTAAGTTTTGAAGAGTGAAGAGAATTTATAAAATCAGAAGGAGAGGAGAGAGCAATCAAGACAGGGGGAAGGGCTGGAGCAAAGGGTCTGAGGCAGGAAAGCATACTCCACGTCTGGAAGTCCATAAATAGGCTTGGTGTGACAGGAACATGGAGTTTGCAAAGGGAAGGAGTGGGGACAACACTTGAACATGCAAGTTGAGGTCGTATTAAAGACCTTCAGTGACGAGCCACAGGAACTGATCTTTCTCTTGCAGGAACATGCAAGAATTGAATTTCGGACTGTGCCATTCTGGTGGCTTTTCAAGAAATATTTCAATAGAATTAAGCAAGATGGTATCTTGAAATAGTCATTTTTTACACCTCTGTGTTTCACATCTCCTTGTTGAGGAATCTGCCCCTGGTCAAGGAGACATGCACACATTGTTCTATCTCCTCTGACTAGAACATGAACTTCACCAGGGCACAGATGTCTATATCCTGCTATATCCCCAGCACCTAGAACATAAAACGTGCTTAATACATATTTAGCAGATGAGTAGAAAGAGAAAAACATTTGTTCTTTTATTTTAAACTTATAAAGAAGTCTCTTAACACTACATCGCAATCATTTTTGGAAGTCGCAACTTTTGATTTGCAAGAGGGCATCTTGGTGAGAGAGGAGAAACCTCGTGAGACTTAAGAGTCCATAAAAACAAATTGGAAAAGGTCACTTAGGTGGAAATGGAGTGGAGAAGGGGATGAGACGCCACCTAGAGGGAGGGCAGTGGGGTCTATGAGGAGATGGGACCTGGCAGGAGGGCATATGGAGAGGAGTCTGCAAGGAGAGGCAGCCAAACTCTGCCCACAACCCCAGTGCATAGGGAGGCCAGGTCAATGCATCTTGTCCACCCACAGCCATTTAAATAGACTTGTCACATATCCCCTGTGCTGATGATGATGCCAGCTGTTGCATGCGCTATCTGTTGAGGGCATTCGTCCTGCTTCCTTCTTCTTGCTGCCTGTGGACTGTCCAGCAAAAATTATGTTCAACCCATCTTGACACTTCACACAGCCCCATCCGAAGGTCTAACAGTGTGGGACATTCATAAGTTTCACCTACCACCCAAAGTCAGAAGGAGAGTCCCTGATGCCAGGGGAGTGGTCCATGAGGAAGAGAAATTCCTCGGAAACCAGACTAGGAAAGGACGGGAGCCAAATGCACCCCCATCATAGACTGCAGGCTAGAGTTCAAGGCCTGTGAATATTTTCAGTTCTCTCCACACCTCAGTAGTCTCCCATTCCACCCATAGACCCCCTTGATTTTAGAACATGCATTCAAAATACCATGAGCAGCGGAAAATACACCACCCCTCCATTCAAATGAAAGCTGTAGAGGTGAATCAAGTTGAGAAATGGGACTGTGTGCCGAATCAAAGATAATTCTAAATAAGCAACCAGCTTAAACACATTAGCCTGTGGAGCCCATCAGGGGCCACACAGGGAGGCAGAAAAGGGCTCACAGTCCTGCTGTATTTCAGTATGATCATTGTTCTGCAGAATCCTGTCACGGTTTTTCAACCCAAATGGTGTTCTGGGCAGCAATCTTCCCAAAATGCAAATCTGACCTCATCATCCTGCTGCTTAAATGCCTCCTACAGGTCTAGACACAAGCCCCAAGGTCTCAGTACAACACCCAGGACTCCATGTATGCTAGCCCATCTTCCGTCCACTGTCCCCATGTGATGGTTAATTTTATGCATCCACTTGACTGGGCTAAGGGATTCCAGATAGCTGGTAAAACATTACTTCTGGGGGTGTCTGTGAGAATCTTTCTGGAAGAGATTAACACCTGAATCTGTAGGCTGAATAAGTAAAATCACCCTTTACCATAGCGTGTGAGCATAATTCAATCTGCTGAAGGTCCAAAAAGGCAGAGGAAGAGCAAATGTGCTCTCTTGCTTCATCTGGGACATCCATCTCCTCCTGCCTTGAGTTCTCAGGCCTGTGGGTTTGGGCTAGAACCACAACACCAGCTTCCCGGGTCCTCTAGCTTATAGACTGCTGGTCATGGACCTCTCACTGTACAAGCCAGTCCCTCATAATAAACCTCTCTCTGTATATCTATGTGTTTCCTATTGGTTCTGTTCCTCTGGAGGATGCTAATACACCCCCGTGATCCTTACTCCATCCACCAGGCCTTCTTCACCTCCCAACGTCCCCATTTTCCCTCCCACTGCAGGGCCCCTGCTCTTACTTTCTCACTCTCTAGAACACATCCCTATTGTCCCTTCCTACTAAACAATGGCTTACTCTTCTTTTAGACATCAGCTCCAATGTCACATCCTCAAGGAAGTCATGTGACCTCCTTACAAGACTAATACCCACATCACAGGCACTGACATCACCATATCCTCAGCCCTCACTACACTTGTCATGCTGGTGAATACCCATTGACCTGTCTACTTGATTGACACTTGCCTCTCCCATCTCTGAAGGGCCTGTTTCTGCCTTATTCATGATGGAATTCACTATGGCATCCCCAGTCCCTAGCATAGGACCCATCATGTATTATGTTCACAATAAATATTTACTGGATGAATAGGGAAGGAAGGAAGGAATGGATTTCAAGTACAAGTTGTAAGTTAGAATGCTTTTAGTTTGCAAAGAGAAGAATTCCCAAATGAAAATGGCTTCAACAACAGGGACTTCTTATCTCCTTTAAGAGGTTTGCAGGGAGAGGCAAGTCCAAGCATGCTGTTTCCACATCTGTAACACTGGAGTAATAATAGTCCCAAGCACATAGGAAGCTCTACAAAGGTAGTCCTGATGATGGTAAGTCTGAATGCTCCTCAGACCCAGAATGTACTCTTCACCATTCTGAAGACCAAGCAGAAAAGCTTTCTTTCCCTAGCTTTTAAGGCCTTGATGGTCACCCCTTCCACTGCCCCAACTCTTTCAGAGTATATCAAGCACCAATAACAACTGTGTTGCTCCTCATTTTTTTGGGTATAACCAGATCTTGATTCTGTTGGTTCCAGAGGGCTCTATCACATGGTAGCCATGCATGAGCCCCTCCACTCCCTGCTCCCAGGTACCCAGGGCAGCTGTTAAACACCCAATAGGGTTTCAGAGATTTCAGATCAACTCAGGGCTAAGGTTACCTCTCCGGGAACCATCAGTTGATGGAAAAGAGCTAACAGGTGGGAAACCAGCTCCACAGACAGAGCTCACCTATCCTCAACCCAGTTACACCCAAGTTCAGTTTACATGCAGATGGCTTCTGGAGACCTAGCAAAGGGAAGTCCATGGAGGTTGCTGGGGGAGCCTCTCAGTTAAAGGGAAAGAAACATCAAAGTAATAGCTCTAGGATATGAAGGGAGGCATAAAACTGCCTCTGCCCCTCCGTAACCTTCGGGGGACTCACCGTTTGAAGGGACTCTTTCCAACATCCTGCTAATTCAGTAAAGTTCTGTGCTCCCCAAGGACTCTAAGTTCAGTGGTAGATGGAGTAGCTCTTGGAATAAAAGCTTTGGTGACTAACGTAGCAACCCGGTTACTCTGTTCCATTTTACTTCTTGGCACAGTACATTGACCCAGTGTTCTTCAAATAGCAAGTTGGGACCCAGGAATGGGGCATGAAATCATCTGAGTGAGCAGCAGCCAGTAGTGGGAGTTTTTTTCCCCTTGCTTTCTTTTTAAATAAAGTGAATTAGAATAGAAAACATCAGAGCACATTTCATGCATTGCATTATAGGTAGTAAGGGAAACATGAAACTTTTCCATCAATGCATTTGTGGGGGGGGGAGGGGGGGGGCTGGGACACACACCAAATTAATTTCTTACTGTGGGATGAGTTTGAAAAGTGTGAGGGGCACCTGAGTGGCTCAGTCGGTTAAGGTCAGGTCATGATCTTACAGTTTACGAGTTCAAGACCCACATCGGGCTCTGTGCTGACAGCTCAGAGCCTGGAGCCTGCTTCGGATTCGGTGTCTCCCTCTCTCTCTGCCCCTCCCCCTCTTGCACTCTGTCTGTCTCTCTTTAAAAAAAAAATAAATAAATATTAAAATTTTTTTTTCCAAAAAGTTTGAGAGATGCTTCTCTGGTATTTTTATTTGTTGATTTTGTTTGTCAGTTTGCTTACTGTCTCTGGTTTACCACTACATAGCTCAGAGCTTGAATGGGGTTGGCACTTAATATATGTATATTGGATGGATGGTTAGAGGGAGGGAGAGGAAGAGGAACAGAGAGAAGAGGAAATAGACAGAGCCATATATTTCTCATGACGCTCAAAAGCTGAAATTTAGGCTCTTAAAAAGGCCTTTTAAACCCGCATACAGTTTTGTGGCAGGCACAGCTCTTACAGTAGGAACAGGAAGTAAAATAAGAGACACAACCATTGGAAGCAGGAAGGCAAAATCGTTACTAGTAGATCGTGCAACTATACATTTGAAATACCCAAGGGAAGCAACTGGAAAATTCTTAGAATTTGCAAGAGAGCAAGTATTTAGAAAAGTGTGTGAAGAGTAAAATGAAGATATAAGCATCAATTGTCCCTGGATATACTGACAAATACCAGATGGTATATACAACGGGGGACGAGAGTGAGGCAAGGTTGCTGAGTGGGTATCTTCCATTTGCCTCCCCTGCTTCCTCCCTGCTCTTCTCCATGCATCCACAAGGCTGGTCTGTGTGGACTACATCGGTGGGCCCCCTGGATCTCTAGATTCCCATTGAGTTTACCCAGTGGAGAACACCAGTAGGGAGAGAGGAGAACTTGGGGCATTTATACCCCAACTTCCTTCCCTCCCATTCTCCTCTGGTAGGCTGGGTATCTCAACCAAAGGTTCCCGTTCCTATCAAAAAGTCTCTCTCCACAGAATCAGTCCCTTTCAGGATCTGGTTTTTGCTCTCTCTACTTGCCTCTTCAACCTAGGGGTGCTAACCGGCCCCCTGTTAATAGCCCAGGAAAACTCTCCAATATGTTATGGTTTTTCCTACAGTCTCCCTCTCTCATAACTTGATAAGTCCAGTGACAAACTCCCTTTGAATTTCCCAATTTGAGTGTGTCTTTTGTTTCCAGCTAGAACACCAACCTATATTGGGTGTGAGGATTCCATTCCCAATAGCCATAAAGATTAAGAGAGAGGGAGGAAGAGAGAGAAGCAAAATACTAACAAAAAAATAGATAGGACCCACACAACCTTGGTTGGATCAGAAGACTAAATATGTAAAAAATGTCAATTCTTCCCAAATTAATTTATAACTTTAACAGAGTCCAATCAAAATTCCAATCATTTTTAGGAGAGGAGTGACAAAATTATTTTGACATGTTCCGGATTTTAAAAAAGCCAGGAATGCTTAAGAGACACATTGCAAATCAGGACTAATAGCAAGAACAGATTTCTTATCATAAGGCTGCAGCCATTCAAGCAGGTAAGAGGCACAAGACTTGATAAACAAAGTTACAGTGTTACACCCATGAACCACACCAAAGCATAAAGAGAAACACTGACCATATGCTAAGGGAGGCGTCATAAGCCAATGGGATAAGGAAAACTACTCATAAACTCAGCTTCTAGACAACTATTTGTGGTAATATAATCAACTTAGATCCTCATAAAGACATCAAAATGAATTCCAAATGTATTTTGGATTTAAAATGTAAAAACTGACCATAAAATCCTGAAGAAAATCTAGATTAACTTTTAGCTGATGTTAAAATAGGGAAGGCTTTTCTAAGCACAAAATCAATGGGGGGGGGGGGGGGGGAGGGGGAATCATCAATTGAGGAAACGAGTGAGAAAAATGATTACCTAAAAATAAAAAGCGTCTCTATTTCAAAGTTATCATAAACAAAATAGGAAAGCAAATGACAATCATGGAAAATATCCACAACTAGGACAGATTAAGAGTATCTTCCTCAATATATAAATAACTCTTGCAGATCAATAAGAACATAATAGAAAAATGAACTCTGGACATGAATGGAAGGTTCACAGAAAAAAATGTAAATAGCCAATAAACACATGAAAGTGTGTTTTAATATCACTTTTCCCATATCAAATTTTTTTGAGGGGGTGTAGAGGGAGAGGAGGGGGGCGGGGGAGAGAGGGAATCTTAAGCAGGCTACATGCTCAGCATGGAGCACAATGCAGGGCTTGATCTCACAACTGTGAGATCACGACCTGAGCCAAAATCAAGAGTCAGACGCTTAACTAACTGAGCCACCCAGGCCATCAAATTGGTAACATTTTTAAAAAGATTTATTGGGGGTAAGGGACTCAGGGAGGCAGAGAATGAAATCTTTTACAACCTTTCTCAAAAGCAATTTAACAAAATATACCGAGAATCCTTCAAAAGTTTGTACAGCATTATCTGCAAAAGAAAAAAGTCAATCACAGATGCCCAACTTGAAGGGAAAATTATAAATAAATTATGATCCAACCACAATGTGGAATATTATGCAAGCATCACATTTTATATTTCTGGAGACTTTTTAATGAGAAAGGGATATGTTCAAGAGCCAATATTTTTTAATCAGGGAAAAGAACTGTGTATAGTATGATTTCAATTTAGTTTTGAAAAAAAATTATACCGGCATAAATAAAATTAGAAAAAATAAATATATGTGCTTTCTAGAAATACATATAGATGCAAAAAAAAAAAAAAAAAAGGAAAGCAAACAGTGGAAGGGTGACCACTGGTCCCAGGTAATGGGTACCTCCGGGGCTCCAGAGGACAGGATGGGGTGACGGCTACCATACACATACATAGAGTTTCTTGTCAAGGACATCGCTTTTGCTTGGGGTGGTCAGTTCATGGGCTCTTAGTACATTACCAAAGATCAAATAAATATTAAGATAAACCATATGAAATCACCAATAATCAACTGATTTTAATTTTCTAAAATGGAGATTTTTAATAGTTCACTTTAATGAATAGGCAGATGACAGACAGAACTGGCCATGACTGCATGAATGCTGAGATTATGTCATGAATAAGGACTGTGATTAATCCAGTTTTAAAAGAGGAAGATTCAGGAGGCAATTTGCTAAAATGTTACTGGTGTTCATCTCCCGGTGGGATGATTAAGAGCAATTATTCTTTTTTCCTTTATTTTCTATGAGGAAAATGGAATATTTTGCAGACATCAAATCCTTGCCTTTCTATCCTACTCTTAAGATATAGTCTTGGCTCAAGAAGACATAAATCAAGGCCCAAGCCCGTGACCCACCTTATGGCTCAGGTCTAAATCCTGGAGTTGTAAAACAACTATTAATAATAAAATAATAGGGGCACCTGGGTGGCTCGGTCGGTTAAGCGTCCGACTTGGGCTCAGGTCATGATCTCACGGTCCATGAGTTCGAGCCCTGTGTCGGGCTCTGTGCTGACAGCTCAGAGCCTGGAGCCTGCTTTGGACTCTGTGTCTCCCTCTCTCTCTGACCCTCTCCCATTCATGCTCTGTCTCTGTCTCAAAAATAAATAAAACATTAAAAAAATAACAATAATAAAATAACAGTGGTGATAATAGCTCATGATTACTGGATACCACATCCCCCATCTACCTTATCAGTTCCTCCCCACCACCTGTGAGGGAGGGACTATATTTGTCCCCATTTTACAGATGAAGAAACTGGGGCTCCCACTAGTTAGAATCTGTCCAAGATCACAGAGGGAGAAAATGGCATTGCTGGGAGTTGAACCCCTTAGTCCAGAAACCTCTCTTCCCTGGCACACAGATCTGCTAGTCCCTGAGAATAAATAAAAGACAAAAGCAATTTATTCTCCTCAAACACCAAGGTAAGAAGAGGCTTTGAGGAAGGGGCTCCACCCCCACCCCTCAAATGGCAGGTGTCATCGAGGACACAGAATGTGGGCTGAGAATGAGACAGCCTGGGAGCAGAGAGCAGGGTGCAGTGTTAAATACCAATCATGGCAGCCTTTCTGGTTCAGAGCTGCCACTGCTGAAGTGAAGCGTATAATAGGGTCCCTGGACACTATGAGTCACGCCTGAAACATTTAACTTATATCGGACTCAAATTCAATTCCTCATAAATGAGCCAGCATTCTCAAGATGCTGCTGCTCTCCAGAATTGTACCCAGTATCTTCCCTCAAACCCCTGGCATCATCTCTCCAATCAGCAGACCCAGAGCCCTCAGCCTCCTCTCCCTGACCATCTCCCCTCACTTCTCTTCTGCTGCCCCTCCCAATTCTGAATGTGTCTCCTACTTTTGCAAAGCCATTACTCTATGTCCTTGCCTTCCCAAAACACACAGGCCCACACAGGTATGCATGCAAACTCACACACAGGTGTGCACGCTCACCTATGTACTTCATGCACTCGTCCAAGCTACCACCCTTCAAGCTTAAATGTCAGCAAAACAGAAAACCTTTGTGATGCTTTGTCTGGATCTGTGTCTAATCTCCCTGTTACAAGCTCTCGCCACACTGTGTGGTTTTCCTTTGCAGCACTGACCACAATTTCAATTAAATGCTTCCCTGGGCAATGGTCTATTTAACATCTGTCTCTCCCACCAGTCCATGAGTTTCATGGGGGAAGGGACCTTCTATCTCCTTCAGCAAGCATACAGCACATAGACTTAGAGTATGTGGAAGTCACCAAATAATATTGGCAGGGAAGGAGTTGTTGCACCCATTTTAAAGATGGAGGCACTGATCCCACCATAAGGACTCTGCCTTCTGATCCCTAGGAGGTGATATACATTTAATTTGTTAACACTTATTATGGACATTTTCAAATCCACACACAAACAGGAAACACTACCAGACTTTCATGTGGCCATCATCCAGCTTCAAATGCTACTCAGCATTTTCAGTAATTCTTGTTTTATCTGCCCATGTTTCCAACTTTGGTTGGTTGGTTGGTTTTCTTAGAGTATTTTGAAGCAAATCCCAAACTTGCTATCACTTACCCATAAATATTTAATGTGTGTTCCTAACAAGTAAGAGCTTTTTAATATAGAACCATGATATCATTATCATCCCAACATAATTAACAAAGAGTTCTTAATAAAACCAAATGCCCATTCTATCTTCAATGAGTTCAGGTCTCAAAAATATCTTTTAGGGATGCCTGGGTGGCTCAGTCATTTTAGCATCCGACTTCAGCTCAGGTCATGATCTTGCGGTTCATGAGTTCTAAACCCGCATCCAGCTCTGTGCTGACAGCTCAGAGCCTGGAGCCTGCTTCAGATTCTGTATCTCCCTCTCTCTGCCCCTCCCCCCACTCATGCTCTGTCTCTCTCTCTCTCTCTCTCTCTCTCTCTCAAAAATAAACATTAAAAATTTTAATAAAAAATAAATATATATATTTATATATATACTATATATAAAATATTATATATATATATATACATGTATATATATATATATTTTAATAGTTGTTTTGAGTGAATCTGTATCCTAAGAAGATGCACACATTACGTTTGGGGGATGTGTCACTTAAGTCTCTTCTAATCCATGTCAGTTCTCCTGTTCGTCATGCCCTTCATCTGTTGAAGAAACTGGGTCATTTGTCCTCCTGTATTTATTTTTCAGAAATGACTTTCCTATCTTGAATTTATGTCTTTAGCAGGGCCCTGTGATGGGGGGCTACTGACATGGCATTCTCCCTCTCACAGGACTCTTGGGCACTATCTTGCCCTCTGGACTCTGCAGGTATCACAGACCTTACCACATGCCTGGTTTCAGGTCAGCTCAATGCAAAGAACACCAGACAGATGCCTGTTTGACCCTCTCCTAGCACAGTGTATCCCAACAGTCAGAGTGTAAGACCTATTCAGAGCTTGGGACCTACAGGGGCTGCAGCTCGAGAAGGAGGCAGATTGGAGTACCTGGGGTATAGAGGACACCATGAAACCAGAAGGGGGTAAAATGCCTCAAGACGAAGCCCTTGGGATTCCTCCCCCTTTCTCTGTCAGGGGTTATAGAATTTCCTCCAGGGGTGGGTTTACATGACTAGGCATCTGCATTTGGACTTTGCTCTTACTTCTGCCTTTGGATGGGCACACTGTTTCAGGATGTCCCTGTTGATTCCCCCACATGCTCTTACCTAAAGCCCATTGCAGCTTTGGGAATAGACAGCCCAGAAAAGCCACACAACGTGGTTTTCAAAGACAAGAAGCTGCTACGGACTACAGAAGAACTGGCAGGAAGGAACATGTGCAGAGGTGTTTGATAGGACTCTGGACAAGGTGGTTATCCAAATGGCCTTCCAGCTGAGGATCTCTATAAATCATAGTAGAAGTTTACCTCTTTAAGACAAGCAAGTTCAAGAAATCAACCTACTCTCTCCACTGGAGACTCCAGACTTCAAGGAGATAATAAAATGTTCCAACTAAATAGAAATCACATTTATCTTTGTTCTACTGGGTGAAGCCCAGGGGCAGGGATCCTGAATCTAACACTGGGTGGAGTATATTTGCTCATTTGTTCATCTGTTCAGCCTCCTACCAACCATCCTGGTTGCCTATTATAGGTTTGGGTCTAGTGAACATAAGGATGATAGTAATCGCAATGACATCTAACCTTCATGCGTGGTTTACCATTTGGGATTATTCTAGATGCTTTATTTCATTTATCCATCACCATGAGAATTGCCCACTTAGGCTAGATACTGATATGTCCATTGTAGCAGTTATTTATTGCTACAGAACAGATTATCATAAACTTAACACAACACACATTTCTTTCTCATGTGGTTTCTGTCAGAAGTCTAGGCACAGCATAGCTGGGTCCTCTACTTCTGGGTCTGACCAACCTGCATTTCAGACGTCAATGGAGCTGTGTTATCATTAGAGACCCAACTGATTAAAAACCTGCTGCCAAGTTCTTTCCAGTTTTTGGCAGGATATATTTCCTTGTGGCATCAGGACTGAGGGTTTCAGCTTCTTGCCAGAGGCCACCCTCAGCTCCAGTAGGCTGCCTATAGGTCCTTGCCATGTCAACTTCTCCAACTTGGCCACTTGCTTGATAGCAGCTTGCTTCTTCTAGGTCAGCAATGGAGAAAGAGCAAACCTGCTAGGAAGATGGAGTTCTATAGAGCATAGTAATCCTGGGGGTAGCATCCTACCATCTTTGCCATGTCCTACTGGTTAGAAGTAAGTCCTGGGTCCTGCCCACATTCAACGGAAGCGCATCACACAAACTCATGAACATCAGGAGGCAGGGATCATGAGGACCACCTGAAAGTCTGTCCACCACAAGCATTATACAAGTAATAATAATAATAAAAAGTCTCAAAGGGTAGAAGAAACTTCCTTTCTGTCACATAGCCAAATGGAGGACCTGAAATTTAAAGCCAAGTTTGAAGAACTCCAAGGCCCATGATCTCATCTATAAGTGCATTATTCAAAGAAGCATCACTGCCCTCAAGGAGTCATGGTCTCCCTCACCTAGAAGAGAGACAGCAACAAATCCTTCTGATCCAATTTGGCAAGAATCTAATAGACGAATATACAAAGAGCCTGGACTGGAAGGAAGGTTCGCGCTGCCTGGCGGCCCTTTGTGCCTGGCCTTAGGATGAGTTAGCTGGATGGAGAAGGGATGTGAGAGAATGCCAGGTGGGCGTGACAAGAGTGCAAAAACAAAGTGGCTGGCGTGAGATGCCAGCATGCTCCAACAGTTGCAGACAGTTTTGTGTGGCTAAAATGAAATGAAGGCAGCTTAACGGGATACTGGGCAGAAAGGGCGGGCTGAAACCCAGCATGGGATTTAGGGCTCTGAGCCACGGCTGCTGGTGAAGGGGCTGGGCCACAGGGCAGCGCCATCACACTATGAATAGCTCTGGCCAGACTCAAGATATCCAGTTAGGATGTTACCACATCCATCCACACGAGAGATGGAGTAGGGATGTGGTGACGAGAAGGCACATTTGAGATATGTTTTCGGAGGAAAGTCCCGAAGTGAGAGTTTTAATAGAAATTGAAACCCAAGTCCATTAACAGTGTTGGGGGTCTAGCAGCAGGGTGCAGTGATTTCTGGAGTGACAGAGAGCTAAGGAAGGGCAGTGAAGGAAGTGATACGGGCTCTCTGGAAATTGTTTAAAAGACAACGTTAAACACTTGTCCTAATGGAAAAAGCCAGACACAAAAAAAGACAAACACTGTGTGATGCTGCTGATATGAGGTCTCTAGAATGAGTAATTCACAGAAACAGAAAGTGAGCACTGGTTACCAAGTTCTGGGGTGAGGGAGGAAGAGCTAGTGTTAAATGGGTGTGCACTTTCTGTTGGTAGTTGAGAAAGTTCTGGAAATGGATGGTGGGAACAGCTGCACAACATTGTGAATGAACTTAATGCCACTTAACTGTATGCTTACAAATGGTTAAAATGGTAAGTTTTATGTTACATATATTTTGCATCACAACTATTAAAAAAAAAAAGGAAAAAAAACCTCCTTTCTTTGGGAGATGTGACAAGGAAGCACTGGAAGCAATAAATAACACAGCTGAGCGTAGTCCAACACCTCTGCTCCACTCCAAGAGAGTCCACATTCACAGGACAAAACTCCCAGGTGCCAGCCTCACCTTTTGCTAAAGAGCCATTTAGCAAAAGTAACACTCTAATGGAAGTCTCTGGTCATCAACTCCGTACCCAAACTCTTCAAACTCGATCAAAATCAGAATCGGGACACATTTGCTTAAGAGGCAGGAACAAAAGCAGACAGAGGGACAGTCACCTCCTTGCAAGCACTTCTAGCAGGGCTTCCTGGACCCCATCAGACACATCTAGGCAGCCAACTGTTGGCCCTGTTCTATGAGGGAGCCAGGCCCAGCCCCCAAGCATTCACCTGATTGACTCATTGACTCATCCAGTGAATAACTGTAGGGCTTCTAGGTGAACATGTGTCCAATGCTGGGAGCCAGTGACTCAGAACAGCCACAGCTGGGAGCTCACAGATGGGGAGTGGGGACACAGGAATGGAGCAAGAGGCTCTTTCCATCACTCTGGGAGCCATCTCCACGCTGAGGACCCAGATTCACGGCCCCACCCTGACCATTGTCCTGGACCCTGAGCCCACACTCCAGCTGACTTTCTGCCATCTCTCCTTGAAGATGTAACCTGCACCTCAGGGTTGGTGCCTCCCACTCGGCACCTCTAGGGCTCCATGAAATCTGAGAAATGAAAGAATGAGTCAGCCTGGCCCGTGTGTTGCAAAATGAGTAAAGTGCCAGGATGAAAAGATTCTGGACAATTTGAGCTGTTGGGAAGAGGAGCATGTGTGGTCCCTGAGGAGCTCCTGCAGCTGATACAGGTTCCAGGACAATCCCCAGCAAACCCAAACACACAGAGGATGGGCTTTATTTGTTCACATGGATGCATCCATTTCTCTCCCAAAGATATAATAAATCAAAATGTGAGGGAGCTTAAAAAACATCCTGAGCCACCCTCAGTGCAGTAGACAGTCCCCCAAAATGCTGTTATGGGTTGAGTTGTGTCCCCCCAAAAGAAGTACAAATTTTTTTTTTTTTTTTTAATTTTTTTTTCAACATTTTTAATTTTATTTTTGGGACAGAGAGAGACAAAGCATGAACGGGGGAGGGGCAGAGAGAGAGGGAGACACAGAATCGGAAACAGGCTCCAGGCTCTGAGCCATCAGCCCAGAGCCTGACGCGGGGCTCGAACTCACGGACCGTGAGATCGTGACCTGGCTGAAGTCGGACGCTTAACCGACTGCGCCACCCAGGCGCCCCAAGAAGTACAAATTTTAACCGCCTATACCTTTGAATGTGAGCTCATTGGGAAATAGGGTCTTTATGATCAAGTTAAAATGGGGCCCTAATTTGACATGACTGTGTCCTTATGAAAATGAGAAATCTGGAAAAGGATCCAGACACATGCAGGAGAAAAACAATGTGAAGATACAAGGAGATGACCATTTACAAGCTGAGGAAAACTGAGACCACCAGAAGCCAGGAGACGAGCACAGAACAGATTCCTCCTCACAATCCTCAGAAGGAACCAGTAATGCTGTCACCTTGATTTTGGGCCTCCAGATCTGTGACAGAATAAATCTCTTTGGCTTAAATCCATACAGTTGATTGTATTTTGTTTTGGTAGTTCTGGGCAACTAATACAGATATCCATTTACTAACCCCCAGAATCTGTGAGTATGTTAGGTTACATGCCAAAGGGGAACTTAGGTTGCAAATGGAATTAAGGTTGCTAATTAGCTGACATTGGGATAAGAAAGTTATCCTGGGGGCGCCTGGGTGGCGCAGTCGGTTAAGCGTCCGACTTCAGCCAGGTCACGATCTCGCGGTCCGGGAGTTCGAGCCCCGCGTCGGGCTCTGGGCTGATGGCTCAGAGCCTGGAGCCTGTTTCTGATTCTGTGTCTCCCTCTCTCTCTGCCCCTCCCCCGTTCATGCTCTGTCTCTCTCTGTCCCAAAAATAAATAAACGTTGAAAAAAAAATTAAAAAAAAAAAAAAAGAAAGAAAAAGAAAGTTATCCTGGATGGTCTGGGTGGGCCCAAGGTCACAAGTGTCCTTAAATATGTGGAAGAGAAAGGCAGAAGAGTCAGAGAGAGATGTGGCAGAAAGAGGTGACTGGCCATTGCTGGCTTTGAAGATGGAGGTTGGGGTCACAAACATAAATGCAGTGGCCTCTAAAAGCTGGAAAGGATAAGGGGCACCTGGATGGCTCAGTCGGTTGAGCGTCTGACTTCAGCTCAGGTCATGATCTCAGTTTGTGAGTTGGAGCCATGCATCAGGCTCAGCACTACAAGCTCAGAACCTGAAACCTGCTTCAGATTCTGTCTCTCTCTCTCTCTCTCTCTCTCTCTCTCTCTCTCTGTGTGTGTATGTGTGTGTGTGTGTGTGTGTGTGTGTGTGTGTGTGTGTGAGTGTCTGTCTCTCAAAAAATAAATGAACATTAAAAAAAATTTTTTAAATAAAAAAATAAGTAAAAGCTGGAAAGGATAAGAAAATGTATTCTCACCACTCTGGACTGAATGTTTGTGTCCCTCCCAAATTCACATGTTGAAATCCTAACGCCCAGTGTGTATTATTTGGAGGTGGGGTCTTTGGAAGGTGATTAGGTCATGAGCATGGAGCCCTCAGGAATGCGATAGGTGCCCTTCCTTATAAAAGAGACCCAGAGAGGTCTCACTCCTTCTGCCACGTGAGGACACAGACATCTGTAAACCAGGATGTGGGCTCTCACCAGATACGGAATCTGCCAGTAACTTAATCTTGGACTTCCCAGGCTCCAGAACTGTAAGAAATAAATTTGTTGTTTATAAGCCACCCAGTCAATGATATTTTGTTCCAATAGCCTAAATGGACTAGGACGGAAATTGGTACTGAGAAGCCAGGGTGCTGCTGTACAAATACCTAAAAACGTAGAAGTCCTTGGGAACTGAGTAGTGGATAGAAGCATGTAGAGTTTTGAGGTACATGCCTCCATGGCAGTGAACAGACCATTAAGGGCAATTCTGGTGAAAACTCAGAAAGAAAAGGAGGGTTTTAGAGAAAGCCTCAATCTTTCTAGGGAATACCCATGAGATCTGGAACAGAATTTTGCTGCACATATGAGTGGTAAAGGCGATTCTGACAAGGGCTCAGATGGAAATGAGGAGCATGTTATTGGAAACTAGAGGAAAGACTATCCTTGTTATAAAACGGCAAAGAACTTGGCTGAATTGTGTTCATGTCCCAGTGCTTGGTGGACGGTAGAACTTCCAAGGGATGGAATCGGATATTTGGCTGAGGAAATCTCTAAGCAAAGTGCTGAAGGAATGGCCTGGTCCCTCCTGACCGCGGAGAGTAAAACGTGAGAAGAAAGAAATGATGTGAAGATGGAATGGTTAATCAAAAAGGAACCAGAACTTAAAGATGGGGAAATTTCTCAGCCTACCCATATGGAAAAGAATGGGAAAAGAATGGAAAGCTCAGAAACAGCACTGAAGCTGCAGCCAGTGCCCCTTTGATGAGGAGATTCAGCAGCTGTCTCCACAGCAGCCAGGAGCTGTCAGCCAAGACAATGGAAGGATAACTGGAAAGGCAATTCAGAGATGATCTGAGCTGCCACCCCTGTTACCGGCCACCAGTCTGTGGTACGTGAGTCCCCCCTTAGCCACACTTGCACTTCCTGAGATTTCAGATCCGCATGGTCAACCATGGGCCAGAAGCAAATGAATGCCCCATGGCAAGTCTAGCTTCAGGTACAGCTTAATTAGGCCTCAAAGGTGCCACCAAGATCCAGTCTTCTCTCCATGCATAGGCTCTACTCCCCTCAGGTGCACCTTGGCCTCTCCTTACAGTGACGACATCACTGCCTTAGCTCCAGCATCACATGCACTCTCCTTGAAATCCAGTGAAGAAAAGAGTAAGCATCTCTTTCCAGACTCCCTGGCTTTCCTTGAGCCATGTGCCCATTGTGGTCTGGAGAATGCTGTGTGGTAACTGACTGAGGTGCAGTTCATCCTTGGGGAAGCAGGAATGGGGCCCCATCCCAGCCACCTTCAAGCTAAAATGAAGGAAAACTACATGTATCCACTATATTGTTAAATTTTAAATATATATATGTACATATATATATATGATATATTTATATATATGTATATATATATGATATATTTGTATATTCACGTACCATTTTCTATGCATGTATATTTTATAAGCTATTATATAAATGACATCATATATATAACTCATAAAATATATTGTTAAATAAAGAGTTGATGAGGGCTAATTTTTAAAAAAAATCTGAGTGCTAGATCATGGCTGTGGTTAGTTTGTTAAAATTCATAACCAGTCCCCTTCTTATTTGCACACTTTCATGTATGTATGTCATACTTTAATAAAAGGGTTTTTTAAAGTAAGTTGCGGAACAAAAATGTATAATATGATGCTATTTTTAAAAAGAAGGAGAGGAAAAGGAGAAAAGGAGAAAAAGATGGAGGGAGGGAGGGAGGAAATTATAAATACACATAGTGAGAAAGAGAGAGATACGTAAAATTATAGCCCCCACCTCCTGAGGGAGCATATCAGTTCTCAACAGGGATGGCATTTGCCAATGTCTGAAGACACGTGGGGCTGTCACAACTCGGGGATGGGGTGGCAGTGCGAGTGGCATGGAGTGCGTGGAGGCCAGGGATGCTTCTAAAGGTCCTACATGCACAGGATAGCCCCAGAACAAAGGAAACAAGGAAAGATCCAGCCCAAAATGTCAACAGGGCCAAGGCCAAGAAGCCCTGTTCCAGAAGGGAGGGCTGGGAGAGAGGATTTTCACCGCTTTAAGCTCTTTTACGCTTCATTCTTTGGAATTTTTACAAAAAGCATGCCTTTCCTTTATTATTATTTTTTTTTTAATTTTTTTTTCAACGTTTATTTATTTTTGGGACAGAGAGAGACAGAGCATGAACGGGGGAGGGGCAGAGAGAGAGGGAGACACAGAATCAGAAACAGGCTCCAGGCTCTGAGCCATCAGCCCAGAGCCCGACACGGGGCTCGAACTCCCGGACCGCGAGATCGTGACCTGGCTGAAGTCGGACGCTTAACCGACTGCGCCACCCAGGCGCCCCTCCTTTATTATTCAAAAATAAAAGGAAACACTCTTTGTGGTGACAATATACATCAGGGGCCAGCAAACACAGGCCAAATCCAGTCCACTGCCTGTTTTTGTACAACCTACCAGCTGAAAGGGGTTTTCACATGTCTTAATGATTGCATTTTAACTGGCTGTGTATGCTTGATTTTGTCTATTGACCCATAAAGCCTAAAATATGTACTATCTGGCCTTTTACAGAAAAAGCTTGCTCACCTCTGACATAGACCATCATTTTTCAAAAGTTTTCCATAAAAAGACCCACCCCATCCCATCCCCACCCCTGTCCAAACTAAGCATGCCTTACATCTTCTGAGTGGCATTCTATAAAGAAGAATGCAGCAGAAACCACTAGGTCTCTATGCAGATGTATTAGCTTCCTACTGCTGCTGTAACAAATTAACACAAACTTTGTGGCTTAAAACAGGAATTTATTATTTTACATTTCTGGATGTCAGAAGTCTGAAGTGGTTCTCACTGGGCTAAAATCAAGGTGTTGTCAGGGCTGGTTCATTTCTGGTGATTCTAGGTAAGAATCCATTTCCTTAACCTTTTCAGCTTCTAGAGCTGAATTCTTCGGTTTGGGGTCCCTTCTTTTATCTTCAAAGCCAGCAACGCCCAGCAGTGTCCTCACATTGCATCACTCTGACTCTGATTCTCCTGCCTCCCCCTTCCATATTTAAGGACCGTTGGGATTACACTGAGTCCCCTCAGATAATCCAGGATAACCTCCTCATCTCAGAGTCAATTAAGAACTTCAATTCCTGGGGCGCCTGGGTGGCTCAGTCGTTAAGCGTCCGACTTCAGCTCAGGTCACGATCTCGCAGTCCGTGAGTTCGAGCCCCGTGTCAGGCTCTGGGCTGACTGCTCAGAGCCTAGAGCCTGTTTCAGATTCTGTGTCTCCCTCTCTCTCTGCCCCTCCCCCGTTCATGCTCTGTCTCTCTCTGTCTCAAAAATAAATAAACGTTAAAAAAAAAAAAGTAAAAAAAAAAAAGAACTTCAATTCCTTCTGAAAACTTAATGCCCCTTCAACCATGTAACATAGCATGTTCACAGGTTGCACAAATTAGGATATGGACATCTTCAGGGGCCATTATTCTGCCTGCCACACCAGAGGCAGTTACTCACCTACCTCTCTAACAGAACTCCAGCCTGTCCTGCAGCTAAGTGTGGCCATGATATTATGTATCAGCCAGTGAGACATAAACAAATTGTGCGATTTCCAGAAACCCCCTTAAAAGAAGGGGACACTCCCTTCATAATACCTTCTCAATTCTATTGTCTGAGATCAGACGTAATGGCTGGAGCCGCAGCAGTCATACTGGGCCAGGAAAATACCACCTCAAAGGCATGACAGAATGGATAGCTGAAAGGAGCCTGGGTCTGTGATGACTTTATGGAGTCATCATTCCAGGGCCTGCCTTGGATCTATTTTTATGTGGTAAAATAGAAGTTTTTGTGTTTCAGTCTCTATGGGGACCTGGGGGTGGTTTTGTCAGTTACAGAAAAATAAACTTCATAACAGATTCTGAGGATGAAAGCATTAACTTATTCATTTATTCCTCAACATGCATGTATGAAGAGCCTACAGAGTGCTAAATGATGGATATGAAACAGAAACCTACCACAGTCCTTGGACCCCAAGAGTTCACGGCCTCATAGGAAGATAGTTCAAGCCTCGGTTGCAATACAATGTGGTGCTTGCTTTCTAGAAGGATGACAGTTGGGGTGCAGAGGCATCAACTCTGCCTGGGGGGAAAGGGAGAATGTGTAGGAATCTGCAGCTGGTCAAGGTAAGAGAACATTCCAGGCTGCAGGAGCATCGTAAACACAGGCAAAAATCACACAAAAGTCCAGTGGGGGAGAAACGTGAGATAGTCAGTGTGTCAATATCCAAATGGGCAAAGTGGGGAGGGCAGGAGAGGTAATTTGGAGGGTCGAGGGCAGTAGAAAAGGTCAGGTGTGTGAAGATGGAGAGTCTGGCTTATGTACTGGGGGACATCCGAAAAAACCAGCTGGCCTGCTGAGCAGTGAGGGGGCAGGTGTTAAGTGAGCTCTTTCCTATGAGCCAGAACCCTTCCTCACCCCCTACCCCAACCCAGGTCTTTCAGTGAAGGAGAAAAACAGGCCTAGCCCCCTCAGCTTTCCAGAACCTAATTCTTGTCTCTATACCTTGCACATCACAGCACTAATTTTATTTAGTTCCTATTTAATTTTCCTGTTGTTAGCTTTGACCTCTTAGCTGGTGATTATTAATAAATCTAAAGAGCGTAAACCACTTTCTACACCCTCGCACCCCCCCCCAAAAAGTTTTAGACTTTCAAAGTTCAAAATGAGATCTATAAATTATTCCATCTTGGCAAACACAGTACCTCCCCTAGGCAACGTGAACTGTTGGCAGTAGCTTAAAAGAGGCATTCATTTCCTCCTCTCTTTGCATCTGTGGTTTAGATGTGCAAAAATATGGTTCAGCATTTTTACTCTAACACGGATCTATCCACACTCCTGCCCCCACTTGTCTCCCTAGCAGAGGACGGACGAGGCCAATCAATCCGGCATTATATCAGTGAGGCTCGCCTCTTGACAATTTCAATAGTGGTGCTGATTGAGGGATTCAGAGAAAACAGACAAGGTCACTGCTAAAGTGCAGGGTCAAGGGTGGCCCTAACAAATAGCCCATTAAACGGGATGGTACTCACCTCTTTCCCTGAGCAGGGGAACCAAAACGCAGAGAGAAGCTGCAACTGCACAGATAATGGGATGTAGTGGTGAAGAACCTTCCAGCAAGTTGTCACATCCATGTCATGGCTTATAAAGGACACTGGCAGCCCATTAGGCAGCTGATCCAGGTAATTTAAGGTGGGGGGGGGAGAAGCAGTGTGGCTCCTTGAGAGAAATGTCCTCTAAATTACTCTTTATCCATGTTACTGTACTGATAAAGACCTTCTCATTACTAATTATCATTGTTGTTGAAGCACACTTTGCTCAGAAGCTGGCGTTCAAATCCCATAAGATGCACCAGGGATGAGGGAGGCTTTGATTCAATATTTTGGGGAAGTATTGTATATTCTCTTCAATGCAAAATTGGAAATTTTCAGCACACATGCAAATACAAAGGCCCTGAGAAGGTCTGCAGAAAAGCAATCAGTACAGCACCAGGAGTAACAACTCGATATTCAGAGGGAGGTGTGCTTAGCTTTTGATTTTGGCCTTGCCACTTCGTACTGTGTAAGTATGCAGGGTAATTATTAGAATTAAATTAGAAGGGTAAAAAAAAAACAAACAGTAAAGCACACTGCCTAGCACATGGTAAGCACTTAACACATATTTGTTATAATTATTATTATTAATAATATGGAACCCAGCATTTATCAAAACAGTTTTGACAGTTCTATCCTTCTTTCATGGAAACACCTGTTACATCCTATGAAATGGGTTTTCCTCAAAATACTACGTCCTCAAAATACTATTTGGGAAATAGTGCAAAAATTAAAATGAAAATGATTTTGTTTTAATCTGACAAACCGTTAAATGGCCATGTTATAAGCCAGGCACTATTTAAGGGCTTTATAAACATTAATCCATTTAATCCTCACATCCACCCCATACAATGGGGTAGGTATGATGAATACACACATTTATAATGAGGAAATCAAGGCACTGAGGGATTAAATATTATATATCTTACCCAAGGTCACACAGCTAGTGAGTGGCTGGCCCTGAAGTCGCTAAGCCGTGCCTTTTATGTAGGAGCCAAGAAACCTGGGAGCCTCCTGAAGCTACTTCCCTATGACCATCTTCTCTTCTCCCCATATTGTCATAACCCCTCGTTTTTACCAGGTCCTTCTTCTGCTTGGAAGCCTAGAATTCCTCCTCATCACAGCAAGGTCAAATTCAAATCCATTCTGATTCTATGCCCAGATGATCTTCAGCGGTCTGGGGTGCAGGCTTCAAGTTCATTCTCATTCTAGACTCTCAGTCTGCCCCCCCTTAACTCTCCCTTTGCTTGGCCAATCTCTTGCACTTCCTGGTAAACCCATATTCATCCTTCAAAACCCAGCTTAAAATTCATTGCTTTTGGAAGTCCTCTCTGAACACCTCCACCAAGGACAGAGTCACTTCCCCAAGCTTTATACTCCCTTTCAGCTTTGGAAGAACCTCTAGCAGTCGGCACTTGCCACATTTCAGTTGTATCCACTGTGGTGGACAGACAACTTTCCTTCTACTGGCACAAGTCCTGACTTCCATTCACAACTCTAGTCCTTACAGGGGGTGAACTGACTCCACTCCAAGCCCTGGCATGAGCCTGTGATCTGTGTGTGGCCATTCAGAGGAATAAACCAACCCTGGCTACAGGGATTGCTTAAGGGCAACCATGTGACCCAGGCAAAGCCAGTAAGACTGAATCCCAAGACTCCTGATGGATTGGCCTGGACACATATACTAGCTCTCTGCAGGACTTAGAGCCAGGAGACTAAAAGCCTGGTGCCACTAGCCCACCCAGGGGAAAGGCACTCTTGAGAGGGAAGCCAGCAGAGAGGAGAGTGGAAAACAGGAAAACGGGGAAAGGGGAAAAATACAAGTCCATATGACATTAGTCAAGCTTCTGGAGCAAGGCCTACCTGAAGCAGTTCCATTCTTAGACTTCTCATTTATGTGAACCAACATATTTCCTTTTCAATTACATCTTCTTAACTGGGCAGGGTAGGGGGGAGTGTTAGAGTCAGGGTTCTGTCACTTATAACCGAAGAAGCCCTGACCAGCACAATCTCTAGATCTTGACTAAAGTTCTCTAAGACCAACCATATCAAACTCCTCTCTCCAGGACCTGACTCATTGTCTAAAATATTCTGCAAACATGTGTCGCAATGAAACTCAATTTGGAAGTTTCAAAGTTTTTTTTCTTGGGCACAAACTCAGCCGATCCTGGGGACTGAGTATGCAGTCTTATTCCCATTTCACAGATAAGGAAAGTGAGCCTTGGCAAGTTTAAGAAATTTGCTTCAGTTAATCATACTGCCCATCTGTCCTATGCCTTTAATAATTCTAATGTTTTTCACAGTGTGTACACAGTTGGGGCTTAATCAGTGCCAGTTGTCCAGGCCTAACTGGCCTAAAGCTACTGTGCTAGCATTCTGCTGCCCTGGGGTGGTTGGAGGGGATCCGGCTGAGGTATGGCAAGGAGGTGGTCTGGCTCAGGTCGAAATAGCCATCATCTTTCAGCCTGAGTACCGTTTCTTTTCCTCTCACCCTCCCGGCAGACCTACATCCTGAACAAATGAACACAGTCCACTTTTACCTCCGGGCCACCAACACCCCCAGCTCCCGAGCCCACTCGAGAAAGCCCATGCCAACTGGTGCCACTTACACATCCAAGGATTCAGATTCTGCCAGGCCCTCAAGGTCACCTTGTAATCTTTCCATTTCCCTAAGAATGAATGAAGACCTGTTGGCTGTGTCTCCACAGCTTTAGAAATCCAGCTATTTCTCAGCAGTTGGGGTGTGAAATTAGGCAGATGGAACATCCAGATCACGGACCGCGCTGCATCTGGAAACCATGGCATCGAACAGACAGTTGGGGCTGGTTGCTTTACAGCGTGTGGTCAAAGAAGGCATTAATTCCAATCCATTCTTAATCACCAAATGCAGCCCAGCAAAGCAGGAAAGAGCACGAACCCTGCGTCTTTGGCCTCAAATCCCAACCCCCACCTCGTACTCTCTGTATGATCTTAAATGGAGACTTAAGATTTGGGTTTTCTAACCCATAAAATACCTCCAAGAAACGTTTGAAGGATTCAGAGAAATAAACCATAGAAGCACATCATAAGTACTCAATAAATTATCTGATGTTTGCTCTTTAATTTCCTTAAACATAAAAAGACACCCAAAACCTTGCCAACTGAATCGGAACACAGGTTTTACAAATAATTAAATGAGGTCAGCACAATTTCATTGAAGCTGCTCAGACAGCTTCAGTGATAAATAAGGCAACTTTTTACAAGCGCATCTATTAGAACCTTAAATTAGTCAAACATAAGGAAGCACACAAGAAAAATACAGACTAGGAGGTGAATCCTGTTTGCAAATCAGAACACTATAGAAATGGCCACAGATTGTAAATCATAAATTCCACTTTGCAGAAGTTCTGTTATATGTAGATACCAGAAGGCAAATAAAAGCATACTTAAAGATGGTGTTGGCAACACCTCTTTAGAAAGAAAAAAAAAAGATGAAAAAGGCATGATTTCACAGCACCAAACTCAAACAAGAAATAATACATAATATCAGACCCAAAATTTTTCTAAGAGCTGAATAATGGTTGAATAACAGCTGAATTGGAACCATTCAAGCATTAAAAAAAAAAAAAAAAAAAAAGGAAAGAAAAAAGACGTGACTCCTTTGGTCACTGCATTAGACATGATTCTTTGCGATACTATTGAGTCTCAGTTAACACTTCTTTGGCCTGAATGACAATTTCACATCTGCAAGACGCGTTGGAGAATAAGGTGAACCTTTGGAGGAATATCACTCGGTCCAGAGCAAGTCTTCTCACCTGGGGGGTGGGGGAGGTGAGATTTTGTCATCTCAGGGGCATTTGGTAATGTCGGAGACATTTTTGGTTGTCACAGTTTGGGGAGATAGGGATGCTACTGGCATCTACTGGGTAGAGACCAGGGATGCTGCCAAGCCTCTTAGGGGCACAGGTTGGTCCCCACTACAAAGAATGATTGGCCCCGAGTGTCAGTAACAGTGAGGTTAAGAAACCCTGCTCTGAATTAGCCAGGCTGCTTTCTACTTGCATGAGCCTGGGGGAGTGCTCCAAGCCTCAAATAAGGGGACATCACAGGACCTACCTCCTAGGGTTGTTGAAGGTTTTGATGAAATAGTAATAATAACAGCCACCACTTACCAACCTCTCACAATGCACCAAGCATCGTGTCAAGAGCCTATATGTGCATTATTTGATTCAATTTTACAACAACCCTGTGAAGTATGTAATATGGCTAAGATTTTGATGCTGGAAGGGGAATGGGCTTCAAACCCTGGCAGCCAACATCTTGACCGCTTTATTCTCCACACACACACAGTGCTCCACAAACCGGTAGCTTCAGCAGCTTCCTAGAGATGCAAGATCTCAGGCCCAGACCAGACCAAATGAGTCCGAATCTGCAGGTTAGCCACATCCCCAAGTGATTCATGGGCATACCAGAGTCTGAGAAGCAATATGCTAAGGACAGTGCCTGGCCCCAAAGTAAACACTAAATAAAGATTAATTATTTGCATTGTCATCACCATTGGTAGCCTACAGAGAAATTCATTAGAGTAAAATTCAGACTCTGAGTCGTAACACACATGGATGTAGCAAAGATCTCATGGAGGAACTTTGTCCACACCGAACATCCCTAAGGGCTTTGGGTCTGCCCTGCCTCTTAGGAGGTCTCTCTCAGTATGGATAAAAAGCAGCTGTCAAAGGGAAAGAGCCACTGCCCCAATCCAGCTCTTCTGACTCCTCAGCCACTGTTCCTCAGCATCTTCTGCCTCTTTCCGTCGCTTATGTATTTCACACTATAGTGTGAATGACTCATGGTACGTGCTGCCTCTCCCCGGGATCTGTGCAAAGCACAAACCATGCTTTCTGTCTCTGTTTGACAGATGCACCCAGAACTCTGTTGCCAAACCTCAACTCCTGAGCAATGTCCTCCTCATATTAGCTGCTCTGGGGACAAAGGATGCTGACATCACAAAGCACATTCTGTCTCTCTAGTATTTCCTATTTTTTAAAATTATATAAATAATGCATGAGTGTCTCCTCGGTATAAAATATTCAAATTATATAGAAGTATACAGAGTACAAAGTAAAAGTCCTTTTCATCAGAGAAGCCATGGAATGTTCAAAGTAGAAACTCTGCCCAGACGACCCAGCAACACTCCTTACTGGCTCAGTGTCCTGGAACAACTTAACCTCTTTGTGACTCAATTTCCTCATCTGCACCTCCAAGACCTGTTCGAGGATTACATGTGACAACGCCTGAGGAATGTTCAGCTCAGACCCCGGCACATAAGGTATTAGCTCCTGTTGCTCCCACTTCCCTCCACTGAGCATTTACCTACATATGAACCCTACAAATACAAGTGCACTGTTAGCATAAAGATAACTGCACTGAGCCTTGGTTCTGCAACTTGCTTTATAGCTGAACAAAACCACTGGGATATTTTAATATTAGTCACACAGACATATCCTTCATTCTTTTTAATAGGATGGATGTACCACGGTGTGTGGAACCATCCTCCCACTGGTGGGCATTCAGACTGTTCCCATTTTTCCCCCACTGGAAGTAAACTGTATGTGCAGAGGCAGCCAAGCTCCGAGCATGTCAGACTTGGGAAGTGGAGCAGCCAGGAAGCAGAGCCAGGCGGAGGATGGTCTCATCAGAGTCTCTGCCAAGGACGGGAAGGATGACGACAATCTGGGGCACACTCAAAATAAATAATTGTCCTTAACCCTCTCAAAATTGGGAAGCACATCGTTAGTCACTGGCTTCCTGTCACAGCTGGTAGCTGTGCCCTTTTCCTTCTCTCCAGTGCCCTCAAACCATCCAGTGCGAGGCCCTGCCCAGGCCCCCGGGTTCACAGCAAGCAAGGGCACCTGCTCCATGGGAATTTCTCCCTCCTACAAAGCCCCAAGTGCTCATTCTCCAGGGAAGAGTCAGAGGAAAGGAACTTCTTCCAGCCAGCAGAGACACAAAAGACAACCCACTACACTGGTTCTATGACTTGGTTAGCAGCAGAACACGGACGTCCTACTCAGAATCCTAATTTACAAAGCAGATAAATGGGACGGCCCTGATTGAACAGAGCTAGGCAGTTGGAAGGGAAAATGGATAGCTTCATCTTCTCCCGAGATCCCCGTGGTCCTCCAGAACAGGTTATAAACCATTCATTCATCTGATCTAATTTATTTTTCAGATTTGGTAGCTAGAACTCACAGAGGGGAAGTTACTCACTTAAGGCCACACAGAATGTAAGCACCAGAATCCAGGGGACAACCTTAGGCTCTTGACTCCTGACGCCCAGGCCACTGTGCTTGATGCTAATTTCTGCAGCTTCTCCAATACCTGAGCTTGTTTAGACTAAGGTGTGAATGACTGCCTCATTCAGAGATGATTCTCTTTCCAGGAACATTTTCCATTAGAGACAGACTTCTGAAACCTATAGAGCCCAAGTATAACTCACAGAATAAACAAAGCAGATCTTCCTCAATCAGGAGTTTCACTGACATTTTTGGATGTAGAAAACTAAACAATGACTAGGAAATAATTATAAACCCTGCTTTACATATTTTAAAAATGGACAGAGGGGCACCTGGGTGGCTCAGTCGGTTAAGCGTCCAACTCTTGATCTCCGGCTCAGGACATGATCTCACAGTTCATGGCATCGAGCCCTACGTCAGGCTCTGAGCTGACAGTGAGGAGCCTGCTTGAGATTCTCTCTCTCCCTCTCTCTCTGTCCCTCTCCCACTCACAATGTCTCTCTCTCTCTCTTTCTCAAAAATAAATAAATAAACTTAAAATATGACAGAAATTAAGGAAGCTCAGAAGTTTCAGTCAGTAGAACATGTGACTTTTGAACTCAGGGTCATGAGTTCAAGCCCCATGTTGGGCATAGAGCTTACTTTTTAAAAAATTGAATGGGGCGCCTGGGTGGTTCAGTCGGTAAAGCGTCCAGTACTTGATTTCAGCTTAGGTCACGATCTCATGGTTTTGTGAGTTCGAGCCCTGAGTCCGGGGCTCTGTGCTGACAGTGCAGAGACTGCTTGGCATTCTCTCTCTGCCCCCCTCTCTCTGCCCCTCCCATGCTTGCACTGTCTCTGCCTCTCTCAAAATAAATAAATAAAATTTTTTTAAAAATTGACAGAAACCAGAACTGAGTGTGCAATTTACTGGGGCTTTTGTGATTGCACTAGACTTCAAATAAATCTTGCCCCTATAGTCAGTGTCTTCAGACTAATCCTACATGACTCTCCTCCAGCCCTGGCCACTAACAACATGAAGTCACTCTCCCCTGCCACTGAGGTACTTTGGTGGAAAGGGTGAACTCTCTAGGTAAAGGAATGGCTCACTAATGGCAAAACTATAGACAGTAGAGTAAGGGAGAGATTTTCGATGGGGGAAGAAAGGCCTAAAGCCCTTGAAATCTCTCCCATGTAGAAAGCCTGCTCTGCTTAATCCACAACTATAACAGCAACATTTATTGAGTACTTACTGCATGCCTAGCATTATGCTAAATACTTTGTGAGGATAATGCAGACATTAGCGTTACCTCCCGTTTTAAAGACGACAAAACTGAGGCTCTGGAAGCACATATCACCCAAATAACCCAGCTCATTGGCAGTAGGAACAGGATCTGGAAGCTTTTCCTTTCCTAGAGGGTGACCAACTGTCTCACCTTATCCAGGATGGTCTCGGTTTTAGTAGTGAAAATACCATGTCTGGAAACCCAGCATTCTCTGGCATAACTGGGATAGCTGGGCACCCTAGCGGAGGGTTGCTGAAAGCTACTCAGAGTACATACATGTTTAATATGAATTAGTTAAGTTCTTTGCTGTGGGATGCCTTTAACATGGTTAACTAGGGCTTTTCTTGGGGATTTAGAAGAGGTTCTATCTCCTCCTTCTGAGTGGGATAAAAAATAAAGACTGCAGGTGTGGATGCAGGTGTTGGAAAGTGAGGGTCCACTTAGGTGACTGGTGCAGACACACATTTCTGATGCATCCTTTGTGCTGTTTTGACCGGGGTGACTAGCTAGTCCTCTCCTGCCAGGGACTTGCCCAGCTTATGCTCTGAAGGCTCCATGGACTCCCTAAGTATCAGGCAAAAAGGACAGCTGGTCACCCTACTTCCCTATTAGAAGCTATTGCTGAACATTCCAGAAAATGCATGCAACTTTAGCAATAGCAGACTCCATGCCTCTTGTCTGTTCCCTTTTTTTCTTTTAGATTTTGAGTTCTCCCCGCCTCAAACTGGCAGAAAAGGTGATACTGCGCTGTTGTCTTGCTCTCACTGTGAAAGACTATAGAAAAAAATGTAAAGGTCATTGTGCTTTAAAATGAGTCTTTAAAAAAAAAAAGAAAGGAAGGAAGGAAAATTGCCTGAATGGGTTCCTATTAGTGAGAAGTAAGAAAAGGTTCCAAATGGAAAACTGTTCTCAAGAGAAAGCATGGTGACCCTGTTATTGTGTTTTAAACTTGCATTTAAAACGTTCCCTGAATGTTTCAAACGTCTCTTTTGCATATTTATTTTCCCTCCACTGCTAAGAGTCAGAGTTAGGAGCACTTGTTGACAAGTGGGGGGACAGAAGGTCCATCTTGCACTTCTGTGATGAGTGCTAAATCCTGTCTAGGTCTGCAGGCCTCGCCAGAGACTGGGACTAGGACCAGAGAGGCCCCACCATTAACAGCCCTCTCTCTGTTAGCATTCAGTCCCAGGGTTTCCCTCCCTGTCGATCTCTCTACCTCCCTCCCTGCCTGCCTGCCTGCCTCCCTCTCCCTCCTCCCTTGCTCTTTCCACTTCCTTGTCTCCCCCTCTCCTTCCCTTTCTTTCTCCCTCTGTCCAGTCCACACTGGCTTTCTCCCTATGCCTTTTCCTCACCAAGCTCCCTCCAGCCTCAGCACTTTTGTGTTTTCTGTTCCCTCAGCTCAAACACACTCCCCCTTGCACTTTGCCTGACTGTCTCCTTCTCATCCTTCAGGTCTCAGGCATGGGAATCCATCTCAGGGAGGCCCTCCTGACCTCTCTGGAAAGTAGCTCCACCCCTACCCCTCACTCTGCAGCTTTCTTCAGGCATTTACTCTACTCCTTGTAGCTGTTTCGTGGGTTTTAGGAGTACGCCTCCATCATACCCACTAGTCTGTGTGTCCCACAAGATTGGTGAAGGCACCATGTCACTTGTTCACACTGGTATTCCCAGGGCCTATCCCATGAGTGACAGACACCATAAGCTCTTAGTCAATGGTTACAACTGCATGATTAGGTGATAGAGTCCTAGCCTCTTTCCTGATGCTGTTCTCAGATGATTATGGCTTCCTTAGGCAGGGTTCCTCCAGAAGCAGACCCTGAGACAAACATATAAGTGCAGATAGTTTCTTTAGGAGGTGATCCCAGAGTGGAGAAGGGGGAGGCAGGGAAAGGAAAGAAGCCAACACAGGTAAGTCATCAAGCAGGCTAACAATGTAGGCAACTAGGAGTCAATCAGGGGAACTCAGGGAGAAAATGTAGAACATGTCTTGGTGTTACCTAATCCCCCTGTCAAGGTACAACACCACTGGCTGAGAGCTGCTGTGGGGACATTATCCCTGGCACTTCCTGTCTACCCTGTGCTTAGGATGAAAGAGAGTCTTGGGTGCTGCTGAAAAACCCTACTGGAAGGGGCCAGAATGAGCATCCCAAGAGGATAAGACTGGGGTGTCTTCAGCATCTGTTACATGGAGACCTCAATCAGCAAATCCACCAGTGTCTTAGAGATCCAATGTGTTTTTGCAACATTTAGTCTGTGGACCATCCCTTCTCTTTTAAAATGACTCATCTGGGGCGCCTGGGTGGCGCAGTCGGTTAAGCGTCCGACTTCAGCCAGGTCACGATCTCTCGGTCCGGGAGTTAAAGCCCCGCGTCGGGCTCTGGGCTGATGGCTCAGAGCCTGGAGCCTGTTTCCGATTCTGTGTCTCCCTCTCTCTCTGCCCCTCCCCCGTTCATGCTCTGTCTCTCTCTGTCCCAAAAAAAAAAATAAATAAACGTTGAAAAAAAAAATTTTTTTTTAAAAATAAAATGACTCATCGTTCCCACCCTTGGCATTGCCAACTCTCCTACAACCACCCTGCCCGTTCATCCTTGGTCTCCAGCCCTGATTCTTCCCCCACCATTCTTGTCAATGAAGGTTCCCCGCCCCCTTGCATCTCCTCCCCTGGAAAATGTAGTCAAGAATACTCCAACCCCATGATCCCTTCACCTAAGCTCCTGTCTAAACTCACAACCACCCGTCAGAAATAAGAGCGGCAACAAAATGGTAGCAGGTAAGATCTTGAGCAAGAGTAATGTGTGAATTGAGTGCGCTCTTGATGAAATAGACAATAAAGCGTATTTATAAGCAGGTAGCATTGAGAAAATAATAAATTGATATCGTTACAACATGCAAAAAATAAAAAATAATAATAATAACAATAAAAGAGGGAGTGCTCTTGGAGTCAGCTTGCCTGGGCTCAAAGGCAGCCGCCACTCCTGGCCGGCTCTGAACTTGGGCAAGTTACCAGGCCAATAAAGGCAGTCCCACCCCCAAAGGGCAGCTGTGGGCTTTGAATAAGTTCAACCCCAGTACATTGAACTGCTTAGCATAATGCAACGGTGCGGAACCACAGCTTGGCAAACCAAATACGCTGCTTGTTTTTGTAAATAAGGCTTTAGGACAGCCATGCCCCTCAGTCTACAGATTGTGTGCGGCTGCCAGGACATCACCATGACAGACTCGAGTAGCTATGATGAGACCATATGGCCTGCAAAGCTGAAGATATTTACTATCTGGTCCTTTACAGGACAAGTTTGCCGACCCCGGCACAGCGCCTGACACATGGTTGGTTCTTAATACACAGAGGACATGACAGTATTCGTGTATTATTTGTGTCCTTACTAGTATTTGCCTGGCTCTATGCTAAGCACTTTACATGTATTATCTTATTTTTGCCCCTCACAACACCAAATGCTGGGAACACTTGTTATTCCATGTTACAGATGAGGACCATGGCCAAGGGTCTCCACATATGTGCCTCACACTGTCCCTCCTCTCCCCCTCCCCCTGCTCCCTCTCCAGAACACTACCTCCCCCATCACTGTCACTGCCAGCAGCTCCAGAATCTCAGGCTGGAAGCCTTGGAGTCCTTCTTGACTCCTGCTGCTCCCATATGTCCGAGAGATGCAATGGCCACACTCCTTGGCCACACGCACACCCTTCTTTCCATACTCACTGCCTCTCCCTAGACCAACATTTCCCAAAATAGACTCCCCAAAACACAGGTCCCTGGAAAGGGAGTTCCATAGTCAATTAACTCTGGGGAAAACTGCCTGCTGTATGCTCTTCTCAAAGAGTCCCAAAGAACATTAACAGGGTAAAGGCTCTGAGAAGTCCTGCAATGAGATCTGTTTAATTCTATATAACTGAACGTTTAGAAAACATATACACTACAAAATCCTCTTTTCCCTTTTAAAATCTGTTTCCACCACAGGACACAGATTGGGAACCACTGCTTGGGTCTCAGAATGGCCGCCCCTCTGGAATTTGTGACTGGGCTCTCTGCCCTGTCATCTATCCCAAGAATTCGTAAACTTCTTCTATAAAGGCCAGATAGTAAATATTTTAGGTTTTGTGGGCCAAAAGGCAAAACTGAGTATATTACATTGGTGCTTATAGAACATGAAAGAAAACACATTTCCATAAAATTTTTACTGGCAGGATTCAAAACTTGATTTATGGGCAGCAAAATTTAAATTTTACATAATTTCCACATGTCACAAGATATCATTCTTTTTTTTTTTTTATTCAACTCTTTAAAAATGTAAAAGCCCTTCTTAGCTCGCAGACCATACATAAACAGGCTGTGGGCAGGATTCATAGAGCAGGCTATGGTTTGCCAAGCCTTAATCTCCCACACAGCACTGATAAATTACATCTCCCAAAGTCTGGTTCTTACCACGCCTGTGTTAAGACGTATTCAGAGACTTCCTTTTCCCTTCTGAAGTAAGTATCCCCTTATCCCCCCACCCCCCAGCATTCAAAACCTCTCTGCCTGACCCCCAGCCACTCCAACAGGCTGAATGCCTGCAGGAGCACTTCATCTGACTTCCCACTACCCCCTTCATACACACTGTGTTTTATCCAGTTAAACTTGCTCTCTGCTCCTCATACGAATCACCTCCTGCCCCATACTTGTACCTTTGCTCACACAGTTCCCTTCACCTGGAATTCTTCCTCACAGCCTCTGTGCATCCAAACTCTGTCCGTCCTTCGAGGACTGGCTCAAAGGCCACCTCTGCCGGGAAGCCTTCCCTGACCTCCCTAGATGAGGCTGATGTCTTCTTCCTCTCAACCCACAGGCCTTGTTATCTCTGTATCACATGTGGCACAAGTCACTACCTATCTAAAACTGTGGGTGCGTGTCTCTCTGACACCTTGAAGCTGCAACAACAGCTCCCACGAGTGACGCCAAAGCTTTGTCTTGATAGATGCGCCCCCGTCAGTGGACGGCTGTGCTTGCTGTTTCATCTATTAAGAAACATGCCATGGGGTGCCTGGGTGGCTCAGTCGGTTGAGCGTCCGACTTCGGCTCAGGTCACGATCTCACAGTCCATGAGTTTGAGCCCCACGTCGGGCTCTGGGCTGATGGCTCAGAGCCTGGAGCCTGCTTCCGATTCTGCGTCTCCCTCTCTCTCTGCCCCTCCCCCGTTCGTGCTCTGTCTCTCTCTATCTCAAAAATAAATAAAAACGTTAAAAAAAAAATTTTTTTAAAAGAAACATGCCATGAGAAACGCACATTGCTGTGTTCAAGGTGGGAAGGAAAGCTTTCCTGACGAGAAGTCTCCTATTTCACCAACCTACTGTGAACTCCAACGTACACTGAAGGAGGTCACACAGGCCCAAATAACAGCGAATTAAACACGATGGAAATTTCTCTCTGACATAACAGCCTGGGCATCAGCAGTCCATGACCAATGTGACACAGGGGCTGGGCTCCTCCCCCAAATTTCCAAGAGCCCTTGCCTTGTAGCCAAGATGGATCATTAGCAAGCCTACCTACCATGAGAAGGATGTGGCAAAGGGAGAAGATCAGGACACATCTTCCTTCCATGGAAACCATCCCGAGCCTGCACACATCCCCTCAACCAGAACTTAGTTGTGTGACCATGCCTGGCCGCAAAGGAGGCAGACGTAGTTGTTTTCTAGGGCTGCCATAACAAAGTGCCACAGACGGGGGGTGGGGAGGTGGGGTTAAACAACAGGAAGGTGTTGGCTCACAATTCTGGAGTGCTGAGACCAAGGACTAACAGGTTTGGTTTCTTCTCAGGCCTCTCCCCTTGCTCGCAGATAGCCACCTTCTCATTGTGGCCTCATGTGGCCTCTTTCCTCTGCATGCATCCATGGTGTCTCTCTGTGTGTCCAAACTTCCTCTTCTTATAAAGACACCAGTCATATTTGGATTAGGGTCCATCCTAATGGCAACCTTAAAGGTCCCATCTCCAAACACAGTCACATACGGAGGTACTAGGAGCAGGGCTTCAACTTATGGATTTGTAGGGACACAATCCTAGGTCTTGATCCTAGGAAGTCATGCGCCCACTAAAAATTGAGGAGTGGGGGAGGCATTGAAGAGAAGGGGAGGATGGATCGGGAGGTCAATTAGCTATCTTTGCTCCAGGCAGTGTCTTCTCCCGGTTCATGATGTCCACAGCTCAGAGCACCTGGTACCAAGGAGGTACTCAAATATCTGAATAACTAGGGAGAGGAAAGGAAACAGAAACTCAAGAAAGCACTCTCTGTATATTGGGCTCAGGGCTTGGTCTGTTGTGGGTCTGGTTCTCCATGGCCGGGTTGAATGAAGAGAACACAGCTGGTCTGTCTGCATATTCTGCAGAAGAGACCTTGGAATGTGACCCGAAGAGGCCAGGTCCTTTATGTGGGCAGGAATGCACCCAGGAGCTCCAAAGAGGCTGAAGGTCCATGAGAGCAGTATTTTCATCTGTTTTGTTCCCGCTGTCTCCTTAGCACGTAGTGCCCAGCATACAGTAGGTGCTCAAAAAAAGGAATGAATGCAGAAAAGGAAGCCCAGAGGAGGAAACCATATTCAAGTGGAGGCTGCACCGATAGGAAACCATTCCAAACTGCCCATGATCCTGTCATGCTGCTTTTCCTCACATTCACAGCCATCTATATTCCATTATTTAAAAGAACAGCTTCGATAGAGCAGGACCGCCTCCCTAATTAGAAGACAGGCTAAGGGAAGGAAAAGGGTGACTCCAACCACACGAAGTACTCTGAGACCCAACTGTTCAACTAGGTATGCTCTGAAAATGTCTGTAGTTCTTTTAAAGGGTGTAGAAGAAGTTTTGCCCAGCTTATCGGGGTAGGGAGTCGGGGGAGGATTTTGCCAAGAGGTTGGGAGCATGCATTCTCAGCATTACCACTTCCTAAATGTATGAACATATAGGTGTATTCCTGAACGATTCTGTGCCTCAGTTTCCTGCCTTATAAAAGGGGAAGATGACAGCATACACCACAGAGTATGTCCACGTTGTTGAATGAAGCCATGCCTGAAGGCACATTACCTCACTGCCGGCACAAAGTCCCTCCTCTTAAATGCTAGTGATCAGGGGAAGTACATCTATCTGTCAGCTGCTTGTCCCCGGTTATTCCAAGGATCTTTACAAACCTCATGAGGAAAAAGAGGGCTGGGATATAGATATAAATGTTGTTCATTTGAAATTGTAAAACACTGTGCTCTTTGTTTCTTCAATTCTCTTGAGAATATGCAAAAAAAAAAAAAAAAACTATAAGCTGAAGTTACAGCCAAAAGAATTGAGGGTAGAGGCTAATGAACTTCTCCTGGCTCATATCACATAAAAACTGGAATGCACTGCCATGGGATGGCCTTTCTTGACAAGACAGCATGCTTAGAGGTCAGGAATAGACAAGGAGACCCCAGAAGACCCTGGCTTATATTTAAAGGGAAAGAATCTATGCTAAGACCTCCTGCTTAGATAGGTCCCCACGAAACCATGACACCAAGGGTCAACCTCTTCCTGCACCCTGTGAGGGCCAGAATTCTTTGGACGATGGCATTTGTGCTTTCGTTTCTTAAACGCAGTTCAGAAAATATGCATGATGGTGAGAGTTTTACAAAACCATGTACTGCAGTTCATTAAATCATTGGAAATAAAAGCTAAGCAAGAGTTTCCGAATTAGATTACCCAACATGAAGGAAGCATACTTTCATCTAAAGTTCCTCTAAATAGATGTTATTCTCCTGTGCTGTAAAGGTAGGCTATTTTCTTTATTACTCTTTACTCAAGAAAAACAAGAAAGGAGGGGGAGGGATGCAAACCCATATCGGTCAGTTGCCTCCACACTGCAAAGCAATTCTTATCAGCATGAATATTGCAATAGCCGAGGAGAAGAAATTGGGAGGTTTTCCTTGTACAAGAACAGAAGTGAGATGAAAAGGCAATCGCAAGCGTAAAGAAAGTTATTATGAAATCTGTTCAAGCCTCATGTTTCTCCAATGATTCAAGATAATCACATTAGCAGCTTCAAACATTATGCAGTGATCATTCAAACAGATAGCTCCCAGAGGTTGGGTATAAGACCAGGGAATTACTATCTGTCATACGTTTATGACAAATCTAATGGTCTGACCTGATTTGTTACTAGTTGGAGCTCATGTGGGTCTCTCTGACTGTGGCCACCTTTCTCATTTAATGATCCTCCTTGCTTTAGAAGGACCCTCATGAAACCGATAACATCTCATTGGAATAAGAAATGGGAAGCTCCTATAACCCAAGGTCAAATGAGTGAGGTGTGGATCTTATTGTCCACAGTTCTGTCAAAGAGAAAGAAAGAAAGAAAGAAAGAAAGAAAGAAAGAAAGAAAGAAAGAAAGAAAGAGAGAGAGAGAGGGAGGGAGGGAGGGAGGGAGGGAGGGAGGGAGGGAGGAAGGAGGCTCTCCTTGTTTTAGATTGATTTAAACCTCACTAGATTGGAGGTTAAGTATTAAAACTAAGGAAACAAAGAGATCCAGGTTTTAGAACTTACTGTGCTTCTTCCTGGATGTAGGACCCTGTTCATCTGCAACATCAAGATATTAATAGTCTCTAACTCTTGGGTGGTCAAGAAAATTAACAGAAATAATGTATATAAACTATTTATCATGATGCTGGGCACAGAGAAGGCATTTAATAGATGTCAGCTAGGACTCTCATTATTTCTAGTATAAGTAACATTTGAAATATTGCAGGAGCACCCATCAGGAACAGTTTGCAAGAATCTAATACTCCAAAGACATTACTCATTTCACTCTGGGTTCTTTCTTCCTTCCTGTTCATGTAGCAGATGTGCTTGAAACCCATACCCCTCATACCACCTCAGCCATCACCAGAAGCTTCAGGTGACAGTTCCCCACCACACCAGTAGATGCCTAGACCAAGCATATGTGTCTCTCTGCCTAGGAGTATGCTCCAGCCACGGAAGAATGTTCAGCCTGTACCCTAGGCAGGCTGGGAGTTACAGAGAGTGAAATCCCCTGGAGTGACCCTCAACCAGCGAGACATGAGAACCAGTGGATCTCAGAGAGGAAAACTCTTAGGAGTGTTTTGCGCCACTTGCCCCCATCCAGAGCACCCCCAGACTGAGCACCAGTAACCTGCACTCTCCTTCTCTCCCCATCTCTCTTCCCCTCTCTCTCTTCATGAGATCGCTCCCAAATAAACCCTTGCATCCAAATCCTCATCACATGTCTCTTTGAGGAACCCAAACCAACACAATCCAAATGAAGCTTCCTCTTCCTTGGCATCACCCCAGCTTCTTGTGTGACCCCATCGGTCAACATGGTGTAAAAGAGGGAGCTCAGGCAGTAGCGTTTGACAGACTGGATTCAAATCCCAACTCTGCCATTTACCCGTTGTGTAAGCAAATTAACCCCCCTCTCTGGACCTCCACCTCCTAGGGCTTTTAGTGAGGATCCTGACACAGAGAAGGCTCAATGTTTGGAGTCTTTTATAGCCAGCTGGAGCATCCTAAGGAGAAGTAAGTACTCAAGGTTTCTAGAGATGCCTAGAGAACTTGAGTGCTTGGTAACAAGGGAATGAGTTCCAAAAAGTAGAATTTCAAGGATTCATTGGGGAGATACTTTTAGATAAAGAATGAAATAACTATCATCATGGGAAACAAAATCCTCTGTAGGAACATAAAATGCTGGTCCTATTGCCAGACCCTTGGCACTGGGGGCCAAAGAAGCTAGTTCCTTGGCCGAAGCCATACTTGCCTTTGGCAGCCTATAATTGGAACTAGAATATTTCCTAAATGTTGCCAAGTCAATCAGCGACTGTTTTTTTTTTTTTTCCCAGAAAATGAGTGACAGCTGCACAACAATCTTTAAGTTGTCAAGAGAGGAAAGAAAAAAAGCTCAGTGTCTCTATGCTCTCCCTGATCGCCCTAGAGGCTTGCTGGTACATTCACATCTCAAACCAGCACAAATTCAAGTAAAACCTAACATTCGGGTGGAACTTCTAAGAGGAGTTGTCCCTTAAAAAATGTGATGGAAACTTAAAAATTAATGAAGTTATAGGCAACCTGAACACTGACGTTTTTCAAAACATTCTCCAACACCTTCCTAATTAAAGGAATCAGGCTGCTGGCTTCAGCTTCTGGTATCCTGAGTCGGGGAATTCCTGAGGGAAGGAGAGAAGAACTACAAGTTCTAAGTTGGTTTTTCCTTCTCTTGGAAAAATCAACAATTCAGTCATGAACTCAACTGTGGACTCTCTAGACGAAGACTCGTACTTGGATGAATAAGGAGAACATTTGAGAGCTATGATTCCAGGGGAGAGCTCCATCGGTGTGTGTGATCTACTCGAGCAAACACTTTGGCAGAGAAATGAGTAGACAGAATCACCCAAGCAACCAAAAGATGAAGTATCTTGAGAGCCCCTGGCAGCTCCCAAAGGAGATATCCCTGCCTCTTCTGGTCCTGGTGAAACAGCAATTAGATGGATAGGGCCTGTGTGTACAGGAAAAGCCACAACTCAGAAGTACAGGATGCTGCCTAGTCGTGAGGGTTGGGAAAGGTTAGATCAGCTGATACCTGAAGAGTGAGGAGTTTTCCAGGGAAGGGAGAAAAGGGAAGAATGTTCCAGACAGAAGAAAGAAGTTATGTGGAAGCTCTGTGAATTCCATGGCACTTTTGAGGAACAGAAAGAAGGCTCTTGTGTCTGAAGCTGGAGAGAGAGAACAGAATTAAACAACACAACTTATGCAATGGGCCTGCACATAGTAGATCATCAGTGTTAATTGAGATATTAACTGTGGTGGAGTCTTTACTAGCTCTGCAAATGAAATGCTCCTTTGGCATTTATCCATCTGCTATTGAAACTATCCTCGGGATAGTCAGAAGATTTCTACGGTCACCCATGAACTGTGTGCTGTTAAGAGGCCCACCCTGCATCCCGAGAAGTACCCTCTCTGCGCCTCAGTGGCCTCTCTAGCTCTAGCTCACCTGAGGGTGACTCACCTGTGGGCAGACTGAGCAAGAAAACCAGCTGGCACAAAGCAAAGGAGCCGTGCAGGTAACTAGGATTGCCCTCCTTTGCCAGGGGTTCAGCCACCATTTACCTCCGTTCCAACCCAGGGCCGGCCTGACTGATGTGACACCTGTACAGTCATTGAGGCTTCACACTCAATGCTATGCTGTCGCCACCTTGAAATTCTTAATTTCTTAAGAAGAGACCCCACATTTTTGTTTTGCATCCCCTGCAAATTACTCAGCTGCCCTGCCTCACCCCCAAACAGTTGGTTAAACATATCCTTTCCAGCCCCTGACAGCCCTTTTTACAGGAGAAATGATGGACCAAAGAACAAAGCTATTTCCTTCTAGTAATACCTCTGGGGCTGTTTTTTAACCTGGCCCTCTGGGCAGCTACCCAGTTGGCCCATTCCTTAACCTATTTCTGGGGCCAAGAACTGCTGGGATCTTTGAGCAAACTGTACTCATGTTTACAGCTCTCCTTTTTCACCACGTTTGGCAAATTGGCAGAATCAGAAGACAGGAGCACATCACCAAGAAGAGCAATATTGCTGGACCTGGACAGACTTGGCTTCAAATCCCAACCGGCCTTTGACCCTCTGGGTGACCTGGAGTAAAACACCTAACCCCTCCCTGGGCCTCCATTTCCTCTAAACCTCTAAATCTGAAAAGATAACAGAACCACAGGATTGTTGTGGAAGTTAGGTGAGACCGTGGATACAGAGTGTTCTGCACACAGTAAGCACTGCCCTTTCTTTCCACATACTCTGTGCAGTCTCGGTGTGGCTCTCAGTGGGGGTACACACCTTCTCACTACAGAAGCGTAAAAGGGCTCCAGATGCTTCTCCCACTAGACCTTCCCCTTTAGGTGTTTGCAATGCTGGGGAAGCAGACTCATGATACAGACTCAGCCAATCATACTCTTCCCCAAACTGATCTGGGACAGCAAAGTGAAGAGACATTTTGGCATGTTTTCATTAATTTCATTATCCGTTGATTCCAGAGAAGCCTGTTGAGCAGGCAGATCAGCTATTGAGACCCTTTGGATCTATCTGGCTCTCTAGCTGTCCCTTCAACCCCATGAGCCCCTCTACATCCTCCCAATAAGCCCCCTTCTTGCTCACATTATTCACAGTAGTTTCTGTGGTTTGCAACCAGCGATTCTTTTTTTTTTTAATTTTTTTTAATGTTTTTATTTATTTTTGAGACACAGGGAGAGACAGAGTGTGAGCAGGGGAGGGGTAGAGAGACAGACGGAGACATAGAATCTAAAGCAGGCTCCAGGCTCTGAGCTGTCAGCACAGAGCCCGACACAGGGCTTGAACTCACGAACTGTGAGGGCTTGAAATCACATATTATGAGATCATGACCTGAGCTGAAGCTGGACGTTCAACTGACTGAGCCACCCATGTGTCCCTTTTTTTTTTAATGTTTTTATTTAATGTTTATTTATTTTTGAGAGAGAAAGACAGAGCACAAGCGGGAGAGGGAGACACAGAGAGAGAGGGAGACACAGAATCCGAAGCAGGCTCCAGGCTCTGAACTGTCAGCACAGAGCCTGACTCAGGACTTGAACTCACAAATCATGAGATCACAACCTGAACCAAAGCTGGATGCTCAATCGACTGAGCCACCTAGGTGTCCCTGCAAACAGAGATTCTAACTCAGACCCCATGGGGGGGGGGGGGGGGGTGTGGACAGACAGCCAGATTTTTAACTCATTTAGGGCATCAGACCTAGTAGCTCAGGGTAGCACAAACTTGATTACTGAGGCAAAGGGGGACGCACTCTCTCCCAGCACCTGTACAGGTGGGAGACGTGTGTGTACCTGCCCAAGGGAAAGCTTCTGGCAAGCCAGCTAGCCCAGAGCCTCTCTTCCCACAGGAAAACACTTGTGCGTTCAGTCTTGAGCTGCCGAACACAGAAAACAGAGCTGGCTGGCTGATGTGCTCCCCAAGCAGAGGGGCCCTCGAGTCTGCAGCACTGATCTCAAGAGGGGGTCTGTCCTCTAATTATCCCTTGCCCTCCGGCCTTCTCACAGCAAATCAGCAGTGCAGGGAGCTGGCCAGGTGGAGTCTTCCCCGGGCCTGCCGCTTCTGCAGATGGAGTAGGCAGCTGCAGATATGGAATGATTCGGAGGCACTGGGCAATATCCACAATCACCCCTGCCCCCAAAGGAGCGATTTGTTCTGTGGGACAGTAGTTACTCCATCCCTGCAGAGTCCTGTGAACAGGCAGATGCCTAGGAGACATCATCTTACTAACCTTTAAGGTAAATTTATTTTTTAGATTGCTTTCCCACTAGAATAAATGGGAGGGGGAAGAGAGAAAAACAATCATCAGGAAACATCAAATATGAGAATTGAAAATCCCTTAGAGATCATCCATTCCAGCATCCCCATTTTACAGGTGAGAAAACTGAGGCTGAGAGAGAAAACTGTTAACTCAAGATCCCTGTCAGAGGCTGAATTGTGTCTCCCGCCCCACAACAAATTCATGTGTTGAAGTCCCAACTCCCGGTACCTCAGAATGTGACTGTAGCTGAAAACAGGGTCATTGCAGACATAATAAGTTTAGATGGGGTCATACTGGAGTAGGGTGGGCCCTAATTTAGTATGACTGATATCCTGATAAAAAGAGGAAACTTGAAGACAGGCAGGCACACAGAGAGAATGACATGTGAAGATGACAGCAATCAGGGTAATGATTCTAGAGTCAAGGGATGCCAAAGATGGCCAGCAAGCTACCAGAGCTAGGGAAGAGGCATGGAACAGATTCTCCCTCACATCCTCAGGAGGAACCAGCCCTGCCAACCTTGATCTTGGACTTCTAGTGTCCAGAACTGTGAGACATTAAATTTCTGTTGTTTAAGCCACCCAGTTTGTGACAGTCCTAGGAAACTAACAGAGTCCTCTAGCAATTTTTAATGCATTCTAAACTCTATTATTATTATTATTATTATTATTATTATTATTATCATTACTTATTGCCATTTTATAGGGTTTATATCCCATCTCATCCCATCAAAGATTTCAAGCAGCATTTAAAGAAGAGATTAAAAAAAAAACATGTATAAATAAGAAACAAGCACCAGAAAAAATTTTTTAAAAAATGAAATAAGAACAGAGAGTAGAATGAGATTCATGAAGTCTTACTCAATTACTAAGTAAACCACACACTGGACTGTAATCTTCCTAACTGACAAAGCCAAAATAGAAATATAATCAAGCAAAGAAATCTTAAGGCTGAACAATAAAGACACAGGATGCTGAGAAATTTAACACATCGAAGTCTCAACAGCAATCCTGTAACAAATGAAGTAACGATTTTATAAGGTAAGAAATTCAGCCAGAAACTCATTGCTGGAGCTGAGACTTGCCCTCTGGACTACTGCAACCCATGTAATGTTCTTTCTTTCCTGCATTCAACAAAAGTTTCTTGAATGCTACCTACACGCCAGGTGCAGAGGACACAATGATAAACAGGATACAGCCTGGCTGCAAGAAGCTGGTGACATGGTCTCTGGAATCTAGTGGGGGAAGGCATACATATAAACAACTATCACATCCTGAGACAACAGCTGTGGGTCCCTGATCCCAGCACAGAACTCCCACCAAGCACATTATGGTTGGGAATCTTGACCTTAAGGAACAGAAATTCCCTGTGGTGGTTAAGGAAAAGTGGCAATTTCAGCTAAGGACAGAGATGTGCCCTGTGTCTGACAGAATCCAAGGACAGGGACACTGCCAGACCTTAGGACTGGACTGTAACAAGACTGGAGTGTGGTCCATTTTCACAAGACCCCAGGGAGCTCATATGCACATTAAAGTTTGAGATGCACTGCTGTGGGGAATCTGGAAGTTTACTCTCTCTCTCAGATCTGAACATGTGCCTCATTCTTCTCTTTCCCTATAGGCTGGTTTCTTCTGTTCTCTCACCCACAACAGAAACCATGGCTACCAGGCACATGCCTACATCTCAGGGAGACATGTGGCTCCCTCTTTCCCAGTCCCAGTTCTAAATTACTGGTAGAGGCCTCTGACTGGTGCAGACTTGGTCAGGTGTTCATCTGTGGACCAATCAGCTACGTCCAAGGAACATGACCTCATAGAACAGAAATGGCTGCTGGGAACCGTATCCTGTGGCAATGGGTGGAAGGTGAATTCTGAGAAGAGAGAAGGGTTGAGACAGCCAACCCAAGAGGTGCACATTAAACGCTCATGGGATTCACGTTGGGGTGGAAGCAGAGCATGCTGGTAATAAGCACAGGCTCTGAGGTCACACTGCCTGTATTCCACTACTTTTGAGTTGTATGGCCTTGGGCAAGTTACTTAAACCATAGCCTCCTCTTCTTCATCTGGAAATAAATGGAAATGAATAATAGGATCTACTTCATCAGGTATCAGTGAAGCTTGAATGAAATAATGCATGTCAGACAGTTAGACAATGCCTAGTAACAAAGCAAGCACTCAGTAAATATCAACTATCATTATTATTACTGGAGATGGAGGCAACAATGATGACCTCTAGACAACATCAGCATAATCAAGCCAATCAATTTCCTCCTTGACAAGTCTAGTGGCTTCTAAGGAAATCCAAACCATAATCTCTAAATTCATTTCTTTGTACTTGTCCACTTTGTCATTTTCAACCATAACTTTGATACCATTAGTTTCCTTTTGGTGTCCATTCATCCATTCAACATCCAAGTATGTCCTGCATGGCTACTGAACTGGGGACATAACAAAGACACAAAAGTCCTGCCCTGGAGAAACTGACGATCCATTCTTTCCCCAAAGCACAGGGCACATACAACCACTGGTCCTAGAGGGAACTTTATGGAGGTGACCTTAAGAAGACATGGGCATAGCATTAAATGATGTTGAGCTGCAATGAGAGCTAGTCCCTATAGAGTTTCCTATTGTTATAACAAATTGACACAAACTCATTGGCTTAAAACAATAAAAGTATATTCTCTCACAATTCTGGACACCAGAAATCGAAAATCAAGGTGGCAGCAGGATCTGTTCCCTCTGCAGGCTCTGAGGGAGAACCCATTCCATGCCTTCCCTGTAGCTGCGGGCAATTTTTGGCATCTCTTGGCTTATAGACACATCACTCTACTCTCTGCTTCTGTCTTCACACGGGCTTTCCTTCTCTGCATCTGTCTCAAATCTCCCTCTCTTTTCTCTTATCAGGACACCAATCATTGGATTTAGGGCCCACTCTAAATCAAGATGATCTCATCCAGAAATCCTTAACTTAATTACATCTATAAAGAAGACCTTATTTCCAAATAAGGTCATGTTCTCAGGTACCTTGGGTTAGGACTTGAACACACCTTTTGGGGGATACTATTCAATCTAATACAGTCCCCTTCTGACTCTCCTGCAGTCTTCCTAATTACATCAAGGAGAAAGTTTCTGTCTGTGAATGCAATGTCCTTAACATCTCTTTAAAGCTGGCCAGCCTCCATGTTTAAGCCCAGCTGAACTCTGGCTCTGATCCTTGAGCTTGCAAAGGTAACAAGCTAGGGTCACATGTGGCTTTGTTTTTATATTTCTTTTTATAGTTACCTTCCATTTTTGACTACTGAAGCTGGTTGTCATTTTTCTGTTGTTTCTTTTTTGAAATAGATACAATTAAATTGAAAAGTATATTGGGTTAAAAATAGCAAGCAATTAACAAGTAGGGGGGATACATGCAAAAAAATTTACATGGTGTTAGAAAAAGACCAATGTCTCCCATTTGTCCCCCAAGATCTACTCTTTATCCTTCTCTACTCTGCTCTCTGCCCCAGAAATGGACCTTGACAAATGCCATTAAGGAATCCCCTTGCCCCTAGGCTTCACAATAATGCAGAGGAAGAGACAAGTGAGGTTGGGATATTATGCCCCATCCCCTTTCCAGGTCACCACACATCAATTTCCTTCAGGATTCCACCAACCACTTCTTCCCTGACCTCTCCAGACCCACTTTCCTTATACCCTGCCATACCTATATCCCATTATTAAAGCTGCCTTGAATTATCCTAATATGAGTATGTCAGCTGTTTCCTGCTGGGGCCTTAACTGAAATAGGGAATGACACAAGTTCAAGAAAAGTCATGAAAATTCCATTTCCTCTAACTTTGAGGTTGTCAAAAGCAATAAGGGTACACATTTTCTGAGCTGAGAAGATCTTAGTATTGAATCTGTCTCTCTCTCTCTCTGTCTCTGTCTCTGTCTCTGTATCTCTCTCTCTGTCTCACATATACACACACAACTTCTGATCTCTGCTGATCACAAACCAACCCATGGAGCTCTTAATGACCCTATATCTAAGTCAGCAACTGAGCAGATGACACATCCCCAAGAAGAGTGCCAGAACCACACCAACACCATCCATGGCTGCCTGGCTGAGGCTGACAAGTGGCTCATGTGGCAGGAGTCTGAGAAGCTCCCCTGAGATGGGACTGGGATCTCCACTCCTTCCAACCTGTCCTGGTACCTTCAGAATCAATGACACGGCCAGAGGTTTGTCCTATGGGCAGGGCAGCACCTAACACAGCATGCTCTGAAAAGAAAATAGATGTCCTACACAAATAGGGCATTGGATAAAACGGGCTGGACGTATCACACTTTGTACAGAGGTTAAGGTTTGAAAAGCAGCTTGAGATGAAGAGAACAATGATAATAGCTCCAATGCAGTGATTCCTCCTCCCCCAGGCCCTGCACTGCATGTCCTGCCTCACTTAATGGGTACAGTGGCCCTGGTTGGGGGGGGGGGGCACTATTATAAATCCATGGCACACAAGAAACCTGGGGTTTGCCTCAGGTCACACAGCCTAAAAGTGGTGCAGGCAGGGTTGTAATTAAGTCTATCACTTTCCAAGATTGGATCAGACTGCAGCAAGAGAGAGAGAGAGAGTGAAAAACAGTGGAGAGAGAGTGATAAGGTGGTGGATCCAAAGCCAGTCCTCAGGGTCTGACCAAGAAAGACTCATCCTCCAGGGCCAGTAATCATTAGCAATGCCACCTGGATCGGCACCCACACTGCCTCCATTCATCCGACTCTGTGTGCACCCCCCAGTCTCGTCACTAACGACACTGCTCTGGGATTATGTGTGGCATAGTACCCTGGCACCTCATGCAACCATGCAAGCACACATTATCCTCACACACCCCAGAGGAGTGCTCAGCTATGCACAGCACACAGCAAAGCGTTTTATTCCTCAGTGGGAAATCAGTTTCCAGCCTGGGTTTCCAGCAGAAAGTGGCTCTTCTCACCAAAGTGACTTTAAAATGTGTCTCCCCTTAAAATCATGAATGATGGCACACGCTGACATCATGTGCCTCTTACCGTGATGCACTGAAAAGGACACAGCATCACTTGTGAGGTACTCCTGCCAAAAATGGCTCACTTGAATCGAGTCAGGAGGCAGCAATCAGACAAATCCATCCTGCATTTGCAAGTGGGACTTTCTGCCAAACATCTGACCTAGACTTTTTAAAAACGTGAATAGCATAAAACATACACACACAGGGGCACCTGGGTGGCTCAGTCGTTTATGCGTCTGACTTCAACTCAGGTCATGATCTCGTGGTTCATGGGTTCGAGCCCCGCGTCAGGCTCTGTTCTGACAGCTCAGAGCCTGGAGCCTGCTTCCGATTCTGTGTCTCCCTCTCTCTCTGCCTCTCCCCTGCTCGCACTCTGTCTCTCTCTCCCTCAAAATAAATAAACATTAAAAAAAAATTAAACACACACATACAGTCTCTCTCTCTCTCTCTCTCTCTCTCTCTCTCTCTCACACACACACACAGTCACACACACACATATACATGCATACACACATACAGACACACACACACACCTACGTACACCCACTCACACACATACACACACACACACACACACAAAGGCTGGGGAATTTCCTTAGAGTAAAGAAGTCTTTAAAAATGTGAAAACTTGGGGCGCCTGGGTGGCGCAGTCGGTTAAGTGTCCGACTTCAGCCAGGTCACGATCTCGCGGTCCGGGAGTTCGAGCCCCGCGTCGGGCTCTGGGCTGATGGCTCAGAGCCTGGAGCCTGTTTCCAATTCTGTGTCTCCCTCTCTCTCTGCCCCTCCCCCGTTCATGCTCTGTCTCTCTCTGTCCCAAAAATAAATAAACGCTGAAAAAAAAAATTTTTTAAAAAAAATAAAAATGTGAAAACTTAATGTAACATATTGCCTTTGACTAGATGCTAGATTTTTTAAAACAGCCAGATAGAATATTAGGACAATTGGGGAATTTAGCTATGGAGTATATATTAAATAAGAGTATTATATCATCATTAAATTTCTTGAGTGTGATCATTAAATTGTGGTCATGGGGTAAATGTCATTGATCTTTGTGATCAAGTGTTCAATGGTGAAGTGTGGTAGTATCTGCTACTTACTCTCAACTTAGTTTAATAAAAAATATATGTGCATGTATGTAGAGAGAGAGAGAGAGAAAATCAATAAGGGAGAGTATTTAACAATTGATGAAGATCATATAGATGCTCACTGAACTGTGTTTGTAACTTTTCTGTAGGTCTAAAATTTTTTTGAGATAAAAAGTTGGGAGAAAGACACCTAGAAGTGGAATCACTGGGTTTTATGGTAAAATACATGCTAAACTAACTGTTTTTCTTACATCAAACTGTTTTCCACAGCAACTATACTATTTTACATTCCCACCTGCAATGTATGAGGTTCCAATTTTTCCATATTCTCACAGTACTTGATACAGTCTCATCTTCTCCATTACAGCCATCCGAGTAGTATCTCAGTGTGGTTTTGATTTGCATTCGCCCCATGGACTAATGATGTTTAGCATCTTTTCATGTGCTCATTGGCCATTGGTATATCTTGACAGAAGAGCCCTAAAATACGATGTGGCGACGGTTGTACAACTCTGCAAATTTACTAAAAAGCATTGAATTGTGCATTCGCAATGAGTGAATTTTATAGTATGTAAAGTGTACTTCAATAAAGCTGCTTTTTTTAAGGAGGAAGAAATAAAACAGTCAATACCATTTCCATTGCTGGAGAAACCCAAGCACTCATAATGACAGTGTACTCATGGCTGAATTCTCAAAGACAACAATGATGCCACTGAGAGAAATAATGAGGGTCACACAAGCAGAGTCCCCATACCTGGGAGATAAATGTGTAAGCTGACTTCCTCCCTCAGCCACATTAGCTGGAGGTTCTCATCAGTTCCTAAGTCCACAGGCATAAAGGAAATTGCACACAAGTCTCTATAGCGGGGAAAGCTTTAACCATTTTCAACAAAACTTTTGTCATCATTATAGAACCTTAGTTAAAAGTATGCCATCACACAAAGTCTAGGGGGCTGTGAGACCCACCCTGAGCTCCATCACTAATGGCAATTTTACAAGATGGTTAAGACTCTGGTGTCACACAGTCCCAAGTTCAAGTCCTGCCTTTCCCTCCCACTAGCCATGCGACCCTAACCCCTTAACCTCTCTGAGCCTCACTTGCCTTTTCTTTAAAGAGAACATAGTGAATGAACATAAGTTATAGGGTGTTTGGAAGATAAAATGACACCATACATGTTAAAGCCCTGGCATAGGACTCAACAGATAACAACTATTATCATTTATTGAACAAATACCTGTAAAGTGCTTAGAGCAGTACATGGACATAGTAAGGTGAAATAAGTCACTAATGTGTTATTGATGCAGTCAAGATCCTGATTCCCATTTGAGCAGAATCAGGGCAGTAGTCTCCCCTTAGAGACTCTTATCTTAACAAGGCTTGTCTGGGTCACCTTCTCCCACCAGCAAAGCACCTGGTTCAGGACTGGTGGTTAATAAATGCTGGATGAGTGAGCGATAGCTTTTGGTACAACCACAAATTGCAGCTAATGTTCCTACACCCACCATGTGTAGGGCAGTCTGCTGAGCTCATTTATTCTTCAAGGTGGCACACTTTGCAGAAGTGGGACTGAGGCTCTGGTAGACTGAGCAACTTTCAGAAAGACACACACACATCTAGCAAATAGTAAAGGTGACATGAGAACCAAACACAACACCCTTAACCATCACAGGATCCTGGGGATGCCTCACCTCCTATCCCTGGAATGGGTGAGTCTGACACACCCCATGTATCATCGAGATCAGACAGCATTTATGAGAACATCCCCTACAGAGGAAAGAACCCATGTTCTGGTCACCAGACAGCCAACAATATGCTTCGCGCCCCATTTGCCTCCAAACTTATGAGCTTCCTGTCAACACTCAGAGCCGGTCTGGGTTTCTCATGACAAAAGGGCTCCCAAATTATTCTCCTGACCAGACAGCCGCTGTTTCCCAGTTAATTCTAACAGCGAGTGCATACATTATGCACACGCAGGGAACCAAAACCCCCTGAAAAAAAAATTATTTTTCTTGAAAGTTAAAAGATCCCACTTCTACCCGGGGCTTTCATTTCCTCTTGCTCAAACGGCAGTTCTATTAAAGCCAAATTACACCACAGAAATGACTGTGGAGTGTACATCAGCAGATCAATTTATTTAATTAGCCTGGGTAATTATAGAGGAGTGAAAAATGCCTTGTGGTGGGAACAAACACAGGCGAGTGGGAACTGGAGGACGGTGAAAATGCGATTCCCAGCCAGGGAGAAGATCCACATGGCGGGGCTGCTTCCTGTAGCTTCTGCAGGCACTGTGGGGAGCGCCAAGGTAGCCCCAGCCCAGCCTGGCTCCAGGGTCCCACCGGACCCAGAGACCCACAGAGGTGGTTTTTAAACCATTCAGAGGCAGGGAGGTTCTCTTTTCTTTCTTTTTTTTGTGTTAAGGATATATAACATGCCACAACCCTCTTAAATTTTTAAGTGTACAATTCAGTATTGTTAACTATAGGCACAATGTGTGTGGTACAGCAGATCTTTAGAATGTACTCATCTTGCATAACTGAAACTTTATACCCATGGAACAGCAAATCTCCTTTCTCCAGCCCCTGGCAACCACCATTACACTATGTGCTCCTAACAGTTTGACCATTTCAGATTCCACTTATAAGTAGAATCATGTGCCATTTGTCCTTATGTGATTGGGTTATTTCACTTAGCATAATGTCATCCAAGTTCACCCATGTTGTTACATATGGCAGGAATCCCTTCTTTTTTAAAAGAGTTTTTTAATGTTTTTTTTATTTATTTTTGACAGAGAGAGAGAACGTGAGCTGGGGAGGGGCAGAGATAGAGACACACACAGCAGGCTCCAGGCTCTGAGCTGTCAGCAAAGAGCCCGACACAGAGGCTCAAACTCGTGAACCTCGAGGTCGTGACCTGAGCCAAAGTCAGCCGTTCAACAGGCTGAGCCACCCAAGTGCCCCAGGAATCCTTTTTTTTTTTTTAAACTGAAGAATATTCCACTGTAGATAAGAACAGTTGATGAGGATGTAAAGAACTGGAACCTTTGTGCACTGTTGGAATGAATGTAAAATCATGGAGCTGCTTGGAAAACAGTATGGAGGTTGCTCAAAAAATTACAAATAAAACAACGATATGATCCAGCAATCCTGCTTCTGGATATATATCCAAAAAAAACCCTGAAATCAGGATCTCAGAGACATATCTGCACTCCCATGTTCACTGCAGCATTCTTCACAATAGTCAAGATATGGAAACAACCTAAGCGTCTGTCAATAGATGAATGCTAAGAAGAGGCAATGAGGTTTTCAAAGCAGCACTCGGTGCAGGAATTTTTACAAACTGGTTCTCTCCTCAGAAAAGGAATCTTCGTTCTTAACCAACATGCAGAGAGCACACACCCATTAAATACATTTATTGAGTGCCTACTGTTAGCATAACTACTTGTTTCACGTTTGTCTCTGCTGTCAGGCTGTAACTCTGTGTGTACAGGGACAGGCCAAGATTGAGGGCAAGTGCAATGAGGGCAGCTGGTCTGAGTCTGAGCACAAGCTCCACCACTGCCTGGATGTGTGAACTTGGGCAAGGTGCTCAGTCTCTCAATGCCTCAGTTTCCTCAACTATAAATAGGTGTGGTAATAGTGCCTATTTCATGTGGCTATTGAAATAAAATATTATTTGCAAAACACCTTAATACGGTGTGTGACACACAGTGAGATCCAATGGCTAGTAATCAATATATATCCAATGAACTTTTGATGGGTGGATGGGTGGGGGATAGGACAAGATGAAATGAGATAGATGAAAGGATAGATGAATGGGGTGGTAGATGACTGGGAGGATGGATGGATGAATGGATGGATGGATGGAACACTCTTGATGATGGATGGATGGATGGATGGATGGATGGATGGATGGATGATGGGCAAGTGAATGGGTGCCTGGATGGACTAGTGGGTGGATGGGCCAGTGTAAAGATGGGTGGGAGAGTGGGTCGATAGAGGGATGTGGAAAAAATAAGATAAAATGGGGTAGATGAGACAATGGATGTGTGGGTGGGAGATGGATGCATGGGCAGATAGATGACTGGGAGGATGGATGGATGGATAGATGGATGGATGGGTATAACAGTGGGTGGGTGAGTATATGGATGGAAGGATGTGGGAAGACATGGAATAAAATGAAGTAGATGACAGGATGGATGAGTTGTGGTGGGTAGATGGGTGGATAGGCAGATGAATGGCTGGGTAGATACATGACTGGGAGGATGGGTGGAGGGGTAGATGGGCAATGAATGAATAATATTTTCTAGGTGTATAGTATCAATAGGAAGACATATGACATGATCCTTGCCTTCAGTGATAATTATTATCTCCCGTGTGTCTAGTATTTATCTTTCATAAAGAGGCTTCTTTGTACTCTATCTCACATAGACTAATAATTCCGTTTTACAGAAGATGAGAGAATGACTCAAGGAGTATAGGTTCATGCATTCTTTCAGCAAGTATTTGTTAAGCACCTGCTATCAGACACTCCATGCACAGATACAGCACCAAACAAAACAAACAAATCCCTGCCTCCAAGAAGCCTACACTCTAGTTGGGAGAGACAGACGATAACAGACAAATAAGAAGAATATATAATATATAAGAGGGTGAGAAATTCTATGAAGAAGCAGGTAGCAGGTAGACGGGGTACAAGGTACCGGAAGTCAGATGGAATTGCAATTTATTTTACTTTTTTGATGTTTATTTTTATTTTTGAGAGAGAGTGTGTGACCAGGGGAGGGACAGAGAGAGACAGGGACACAGGATCCCAAGCAGGCTTCACACGGACAGCAGCAAGCCCAACGTGGGGTTCAAACCCACAAACCGTGGGATCATGACCTGAGCTGAAGTCAGATGCTCCACTGACCAAGTCACCCCGGTGCCCGTAAGTGCAACTTTTAACAGGACACCCAGGTAAGATCTCACTGCAAAAGTGTTGCTTCAGCAAAGACCTAAAGAAGGTGAGAGAGCAAGCCAAACGGGTGTCTGGGGGAAGGGCTTTCCAGGCAGAAGGAGCAGCATGTGCAAAAGCCAGGTATCAGTGAGGAGGCACTAACCATGTGCCAGGTCCTGTTGTAAGTGCTAAATATACAATCAGATATTTAAGCTTCACACCAGCTCCTGAGGGAGGTGCTATTTTCATCCCCACTCTGCAGATGGGAAAACTAAGGAACAAAAAGATGCACACTCTTGATGAATGAGCTGCAACTGGGCCAAAGCAGCTCAGCTCCAGAGACCACATTTGTCACCATTCTATCCTGCAACAAGCCAGGGCCATGCCTTAGAAAACAGCAAAGCCAGGAATTGATCTAATTCCCCTCCCATCACATGTTCCACTCCACTGTGCCGCATTTAAAACCCAGAAAGAAGGAGGCAAGACATGCACACAGGAAAAAAGCAAATGACAAATGCAAGGGTCAGGAGGGAGCACCAGATGAAGCATGACGTGAAGACTGACATTTGTTAAAGAAACAAAAGGCCTTTGCTCTGGCTATCACCTCTCTCTGTACACCACCCTCTCCTCATCCATCACATGAAATCCTATGCAACCCTTGGGACGTGGTTCAAATGTCATCACTTCTCTGTAGTTCTCTACAAATTAATTCCTCCCTCAATTTTTCTCCCATGACAATTTCTATAATGATAATGATTTAAATCAGACACTTTCTGGGCGCTAAAGATGTGCCAGGCGTGTGCTCACTAATTCTGATTACAGTCCTAGAAGACAGGCAATATTCTACTCCTGATCTCATAGATGGGTATCCTAAGAACAAAGACTTGGACTTACACAAGGACATATGGAGAGAAAGGACCAGATGCAGGATTTGGACACCCATCTGTCTCCAGAACCCAGGAGCTCTGCAGAGGTGATGCAGTTTGTCAGTTACCTGTGTGCCTGTCAGTCTCTGTCACCATGCTGCCAGCTCCTGGAAGGCAAAGAGCTTTTGAGCTTCCAAGTCTCAGCACAGATCCCAAAATGCACAAAGTAAGCATTTGGTGACTGTCCTCTACACCACGCTGCTCCTATGTCTCAGAGAAAGCAAGTTTCCCTGGTAGTTTCATGTGGGCATAATTAGCAAACGGGTTTCTTCCACACAATATGGTTGGGGAGCTTCTGGAAGGTCAAACTATCCTAAAATATCACCCCTGCCAGTCCTCCAAAGTCTCATTAATATCATTCCTGAAAGTCTAGGCATTATGTTCAGAAGGCCCCTTGTTAAAATGTGAACTGAAGCGGGGCAAAGGCGGTGTGTGACGTATTAACCCATTGGCTTCCATGACATTCTCCCATGCACTGGAGGGAAATTCCCTCCACTGAGTGAGTGACGCCTGTGTGCACAAGAAGCCCCACAGGCAGGGCCAAATACAGACTCAATAATTACGTCTTCATAATGCTGCTGCCTCACATGAACAGAAATCCCCCACTGAGGGGCAGGGACAGAGAGCTGTGCCCATGGTTTGGGAACCACTAACTCTGATCTGAAGCTCATAGTTTGGCTATTGGTGAAACTGGAGGGTGTTCGATCAACCCCAGCACACGTTACATACATAAATATAAATGTGGGCTTCAGTATGGATCTGAACAGGGTGTTTAGTGTTATCTTGTTTTGAGGAGTACTGTGGGGAGGAGAGAAATGAGGAGGATAGAGGGGAGGGCCTGGTGCCTTTTTCTCGAGGAGCTCCTTGGCCTGTCTTGGATTTGGCAAGACTCTGGGCCCCAGTGGAGCTGCTATGGGGCTTAGGTAACAAAGTACAGTGAAAACTGAGGAGATACTGGTCCCCTCTCAGTACAGAGAACAGCCCTGCCTCTCATTCAGGGACAGGCAGTTTGAGGAGCAGCAAGAGGCAACTTCCTTGGGCACGGACAGGGACATCCTCATGATGGTGACTGCAATGACCAAGAAGGCAAATGGGCATTTGTAAAGCCCAAATACTGGGAGGAAGAGGAATTTTACAAAGTGGCACCTGGATATTCCATGTATAGAGACTGAGGCAAAAATACAAACTTGGGGTTACTGATATTAACATGTCTCCATCCGTATCACCAGTGATAAAATCTGGAGATTTTGTATAATACTCCTATTTCCTTAGAAGCTTATGTACTGCAAATGTTTTTTAAATAAAGTTGGAGATTTTTGCTTCCTTTTTTCAATAAAGTTATATTGTGCCAACAAAAACTGTGCAAAATCTCAAAGGCCATAATTTGGAATACAGATAAAATCCATGTTGAAGCTGGAGACTCCAAGCAACTTTTCCCAACATGACCTGCTGTCAAGATGTCCTCATGATGGAGATAAAGTCTCTACAAGGGAAAATGGCCTTTTAGGTACGAAATCTGTAAACCTAAATGAGACAAAAATATCATAGGACACTGAACTGGTAAGTTTTTAATTGGTAAGGGGGTGGAGGTATTTAAGGAAGAACAAGATAAGAAACATCCAATGAAGGTAATTTAGTTGGGCACACCACACTTTTATTGCATGGGAAGAATTTTTTTTTTTAGCTTGATCTCCAACCAGGTGATTTTGGAAGCCAAAAGGAATGAACCTTACAATGACACAGGTGTTGTAGAACACAGAGCTGTCCAAAGGACATGGGCACTTGGGTTAGTGAAGAGGGAAGCTGCAGGCCATGGACACAGAAATCCCAAGCCTAGTGATGGGTAAACAGCAGCAGGTGTCTGCAGAGGGGGCCAGGGGAAAACAAAAGTCCACAGAAACAATGAAGATAAAGACTCAGTTCTTAAGGTGAACCCTAGAATAAGTGACTGATACAGGTATCTTTACTTCTCCAAAACACCAATGGGATCCTGACATAAACATTTCCACCACACTCCAGCATAGACAAGCATGGGAAAGAAGGTTGTACTGTAGAAGGCATCAGCAGGACGTGCAAGACCAGGCCTGAAGAAATACTGATCTCTCAGTTACATATGTTCAAGAATTTTTACCATTTTCCTAAAGAGAAACAAGCATACATTTGTAACAGAAATCCACTGCATAGAATATACATTACAAAAATAAGTACCCCTATGTGAACTATTTAGTAAAATGTATAGGTTATCACTCCAGGATATGAGTGCCATAATTATCAAATAACGCTTTTGCCATTCCAAGAAGTCCTGAGTTGAATAATCCTCCAAATATTATTAGATACAAATATAGGAACCATGTAAACCTTATTTCACTATTTATTTGAGGAAGTGGTACCAAGAGTGTATTTGTATCAGTAGGATGCATTTGCATGAAAGTAATTTTTTAAATCTCAGAAAAAATTAAAATATTAAAGAGAATTTAATGACTCTTTAACTGAAAAGTATGGTGGTAGGACTGCAGGTCTGATTTGATCAAGCAACAATATCACCACACTCTCTTTCCTCTCTCTACTCCACTTCTTGGGCACCAGATGGATATAAAAGCAACTAGAACCACATGCTCCCTTACTTATGTTTGGCAGAGGAAGAACAAAGTCCTGAGCCTTGTTCTGATTGGGCCATCCTAAGTTGTGTGTCCACTCCTTATCAATAAATGTGGTTATGGAATGCCATTGATTACTATGCCCACCCTTGAACCAATCATTGGGGTACAGGAAAAGGGAATTACCCAGATTTCTTGGTCTAATCAGAACTCTTCCCTAGATATGGGCTTTGGGTCCCCCCCTACACACACACACACACACACACACACAAATTGCATGGCTCTCCTGTATGATAGGGGAGTAGTAGGTATTAGAGAAATAGCCACATGTCCATAATAAGAAAAATCAACTAACAGTCCCTATGCTGGAGGTTGCTTTACCAATCCTATTCAGGATCTGAATGTACATCAAGGAGGCCACAAGACATGAAATGAGCTTTGGGAGGCAGGTAGGTGACTGCTCAAGTCTTTTTTCACGAAGCAGTCTAGGACCAGCTCTGCTTCCCCAGGGCAGAAGGGAGACCTCTTTTCAAGGGGAAATAGGAACACTTAGCATTTTTAAATCCTTTCCCTGTCCCAGAGCTTGAGTGAAAAGGTCTATAGGCATTGCCTCATTTGCACGTTGCAAAAGAACAGTGTAAAGTAGGAAATGTTACCATCCTCCTTTTACGAATATACCAAGGTCCATGCAGGTTAGACGAAGTTCCCAGAATCTCAGAATAGGAAGGGTTGGAGTCTAAGCCTTCTGTATCTAGAGACTGAGACATTAACGACAAACCCCACTACATGCAGGGACCCTCCTCTGCAAAAGGCTGCCGTAGCTATTTGCCTTTAACAGAGTCATCCAAAGCCTAGGACTTATCACCATAGTAGATCCAAGTTTCTAAAGCCAAGGCTGCTTGAGTCTTCTCAAATTTCAGCTACAGAGACCACCTTTGGAGCTGGTGGTGACCCTGGGCATCAGCAAAACAACTGTATGACGGGAAAAGGCAGATAAAAACAAAGCAATCAGAAGGTGAAAAATTATGCCTGCCCAGTAAATCAACTTGTACCACCCGCCCCAAGCTTTGAAATAAAAATTCAGACAAGGGCTGCACTAAAGGACACAACCAGGACTGTGCCCACCAACAACTCATTTCCCATGCAAAGGGAGGGGACAAGACTTGGCATGTTCTCTTACCAAAAGGCCAGTTCAAATCTCACTTCCTTCAGAATGTCCTCCATGACCACAGTCTGGGTAGAGAGCCTTCCCCTTTTGAAAACTCTATTAGACAATTTACCCAGCAGTTCTACTGGGGAGTCTAACCAGCCCCACAATCTGAATACAACCCAAAAAGAACTCCATATCATCTCCCCAAAATGTCCCTGTTCCAGCCTCCTCTATCTCCATAAATGGAGCCACCATTTGCCCACTGGCTCAAACAAGACCAGATGTATAATGTGCAGGACCCAGTGCAAAATGAAGTTCGAGACCCCCTGTTTAAAAAATTATTAAGAATTTCAAGAATTATCAACAGCAGAGCATTAAACCAAGCACTGGGCCCTTCTGAGATTTGGGCCCCATGCCACTATAGTTTTTATGCCCATGAAGCTGGCCCTGGGCTCAAGTCAAAAACCTATGAGATATGTCCATTTCCCTCCCCACCCCACATCCAATCGATCAGCAAGTCTCATCAGCAAGCTCCAACTCTACATATATCCCAGCGATGCCTGGGTGACTCAGTCAGTTGAGCTTATGACTCTTGATTGCAGCTCAGGTCATGATCCCAGGGTCATGGGATCAAGCCCCACACTGGCTCTGCACTGAGCATGGAGACTGCTTGGGATTCTCTCTGTCTGTCTGTCTCTCTCTCTCTCTGTCTCTCACTCTCTCTCAAAATAAATAAATAAACATGTTTAAATACAAAAATAAAAAATATGTATCCCAAATCCAACCACTTTTCCACTAGTTCTGTCATGACTGTCTCACTATAGCCACCAGGATCTCCTGGATTGTACTGCAATAACCTTCTAAGCAGGCTTCTTGGTTGTCTCTTGCTCCCAAAAGCCTACTCTTCAAACAGCAACCAGTGTAACTGTTCAACATGAATCAGACTAGGTCATTCCCTACCCAAGACTCTCCAATGGCTTCCCATTGGGCTTAAAGCAAATCTCAACTCCTTACCATGATCTAAGACGCCCTGCACGATCTGCTCCTCAACACTTTCTCCAACCTTACCTTCCGCTATGCCTCTTTCACTCCCCCTGCTCCAGCTGCACTGGCCTCCTTACTGGACCTTAAACACACCAAGCTTATTTCTACCTGCTGACTTTTACACTTGCTGTTGCCTCAACCTGGAACACTCTCCCCAGATAGTCACGCACATTAAGGTTGTTTAGCTGCCTTATACCATGTTGTTCTCTGCACAACTGCCATCTCTTCAGAGAAGACTGCCTTAAGATCTTTCTCTCTCTTCCCATTTAACCAGCTTTATTTTTCTCCTGGGTACTTATTACCACCCAGAATTGTCTGATTTGTTTGTTGCGCTTGCTTGTCATTTTTGTCACCCATACTAAAGTAGGAATTTGACCTGTCTTGTGTACTTTTTTTAGTGTTTATTTATTTTTGAGAAAGAGAAAGTGAGCAGGGAGGGGCAGAAAGAGAAGCTGAGACAGAGGATCCAAAGCGGGTTCGGCACTGAGAGCAAAGAGCCCTATGTGGGGCTTGAACTCACAAACTGTAAGGTCATGACCAGAGCCAAAGTCAGATGCTTAATCGACTGAGACATCCAGGCGCCCCTGTCTTGTGTTATTTATTCATCACTGTGTCTCCAGAACCTTGGACAGTGCTTGGCATATGGTGAATATTTTATAAATGAATTAATTAAATTAATTATGTGCTACATTAAGTTACTGGTTGCCTTAATTTATATCAACTTTAATGGAAGTTAAACTAGGGGAACTAGGGCCAGTTCACATTTCTAAAACCTTCAAAACAATGAACTCAATTCCACCTATAAATTAGATGCTTCATAAATGCGTTCATTAACTCTTATCAAAAACTCTTATTCTCCTTGTTCAGGAATAACAGATTTCATCACTCCGAATGATACACCCATGGCAGGCATCACTAATAGATCATAGAATTTTTTCCCATTAACCCAGGACATAGCCTCAGAAATCCTTCTCAAAACAGCCTTCTAAGAAAGCTTGACTAATGATACAAGTTTATGCTTCAGGCAATATTGTTTTGGCACCTCTATTCTAACTGATAATATGAGGAAACAGATCTGAAAATCACTAAGCTGGTCTAACTGTCTCCCCTCACTCCAGTTTTTAATACCTGGTCTTCTTACAGAAGGCAGCAAGTACATTAATGCAGCATGCAGTATGCTCTGGGTTTAAGGACAAACAAGTACAATAAGCCTTTGATGTGGAAAATCACCTTTTGTCATAATTCAACCTACAGTAAGTTAGACTTCCGATGAAGAACTTTGCTTAAATATAATGCCAGAAAAATTAAATGGACGGATTACAAAGCTCAGATTCCTTATCCTAAGGTAATTCAAATCTAGTTCCATATTGATTTTACCAGCATTGCTTACTGGGAAAACAGACCACTTACCTTTCCCAGCTCATTTATGAACAGCTTGGAATTTAAACTTAGCACCACTCCAAAGTCTAATGGGATTCCCAGGGTCACATGAAATTTTGTATGTGGGTATTCTCCTTCAGCCTCCCATCATCCTGCAGCCACCTTGGGTCCTATGGCCCCTTCTCAGCCCCCCAGGAGAGGAAAGCCCTCCCACTTAGCTCCCAGGGCACCCTTGTCTAAGTTTCAATGCCCCATACTGGAAAGTTCACATTCACCTTTGAACCATTTACACTACACATTTTTCTCCAAGGACTCACTGTCAAGGCCAGCTCCAGCCTTTGATGAAATCCGAGTTCATTACCATAAACTAACATGACTCTGGTCAAAGGCAATAATTATTGCCTTTGTTAAGACCATTTGGTTGAAAGTGACAGAAATCCACCTGAACTGGTTTAAATTAGCACTTATGCTAACAGCAGTTATAACACACTAAATATTATGTAACAGTAATAATAAATCATCTTATTGGTCCAGCTTAGGCCATGTGCCCATCTCTGGTCCAATCAGTTATGGCCATGGAATAAAATCATGGCTACCAAGGCATATCATAGGAGGTTATGGTCTCATAGAAAAGGAACTGTCGCTTGAGAAGATTCTTCAAAAAATTAGCAACAACCATAGTGGCCAGCACTATCATTCCAGAAGCTTTCCTGCCTTGTGTCACCCTCTGTCCTTAGAAGAAGTTTATAAGTTATTTATATTCCAAAAATCCAGCCCCCTCCTTACCTTCTCAAAGTTTCTATCTTCAGTCAGCAAGCCATTTCTAGCTCTCAACTACTTGGTCAGCCATAGTTAGAGCTCATGACCCTAAAGAAGAATTCATCTCTTCCAGAGTTACATTATCAATTCACTCCATTGACTCACAAAACCTAGAGGCAAAATGATCATGGTTTCCAAACAAGACATTCAACAATATTTATTAAGCACATATTTATTGAGCACATGCTCTATATCAACTATTGTTCTGGGAACTAGGATATAGCAAAACTGACGGAAACATTAGGTTACATATTCTAATGAGGGGCTATTTCTGCACTTACTTGTGCAAAAAAGCCTTTAAAGCATCTATAAATTAATTCATGCACTTAGCAAATCACCTTGTCTGAATATATTTTATGAAATCAGAACAGACTGGTTAAATCTGACTATGCTCACCAAAACCCAGGCAACACCCGGAAGAAAAGGAGAGTAAGTAGTCTTTGGGAAAACTCACCATTACACTTCTACAAAATCAAAAATACCTTAACGTATCCCAGGCCACCATCCCTGCATGGTAAAAATAGTTTCTCATAGACCTAGTCGACAGCCCCACAGGCCAAAGCCCAGTTAGAGGAAGTTTTTTCATCACCGGGACCATGTGCAATGTCTAAACCCCAGACTGCTCCACACAGCTGTTCCCAGGTCAAGCCATCTCCCCAGCTCTGCAGAGTCCTCCTCTGCTCCCCACCCACTAAGAGAGTAAATACCAAGATTTTGGCTGCCTTCCTCCAGCTGCATTTGGAAAGCAATTAATTTGGCACCTCTTAAATCTCCCTGTGTTCCAGCTAGGAAGGTACTTATGGCTGTAGGACACAGCCAGTGAGAGAACAGAGGGCATCTCCTGTGGCCCAGTGGAGAAGGGAATGTATAAATCTATTAGTTCTGGCGTCTGAGAAGATAAAGAAATCTTTCAAAAGCCATGAGCACCATTTAAAGTCCAACTGAAAGCTGTGATTTGAAGGCAAGGCTGGCCCAGGAGCTTATGCCTAAAGGAGAGAGGGCCAGCTCCGCCAAGTCCTGTCGGGTCTGCAAACAGCTATTACCCGTAGGAGGGTTATGCTCCTCTTCCAGCCTCATGAATGAACCATCACTACCAATCTCCACGGGCAGCCAAGCACACTTTCTTTATAGAGAAAGGCAAAGACAGAAATGGCCTGGCACTGGCCAGGAAGGAAGTTCAAGTGTGCACAGAGGCAGCAAGGCAAACTGCCCCCTGCCCATACCAGAAAGGCTGCAGAAGCAGGAGTCAAGCTGTCCACAGTCTTGACCCTAACGACCCACACATGCCAGAGCCATCTCTGAACCTGTAGAAGGGACAGCACTGCCATGCATGATCTCATCAAATCCTCAGAACAAGCCCATAAGAGAAGTCCAGTATCATCCCTGGTTTATAGATGAGAACACTAAGGACTCAGAGAGGGCACTGGCTTGTCCAGTATCACACCTATAATAAGGAACACACTCCAGGGGCTGTCTGAACTGAAAACGTATGCCCAGAACCACTGTCTCACAAGTGAGTGAAATGCCCAGGAAAAGAACCGGCCTCCAGCTTCCCTAGTCCTTGCCCATTTTTAGGGTTTCAGTGCTGTCCCCCTCTGTCAGAGAGCAGCAGGATAGCCATCCTGTCCTTGATTATGCAGGCCCCCAAGATAAATTTTTAAGCATCTTAAAGAACAGATCAGCCCCAGCGCAGAAAGCACAGTAATAGGGAGTTCAGATTCTAAGGCCACACCTCCTGAGGTTAAATCTTCATTATGGTGCCTTGGGAAAGTCTGAGCCTTGGTTTTCTTACCTGTGGAATGGTGCTAATGATCACCTGTACATCTCAGCCTAGCTGGGAGAATTAGATGAAACAAGGAACACCAAGGACTTGGTAGAATGCCTGAGTCAAAGAGTCCATAAATGGTAGATAATATCATCATCACTATGATCAACACCCCAAAGTTTCCATGGTCTCAGAACACCCTATGATAGGATCCATTCATTCTTCCATGCAACAAGTATTTAGTGAACACCCGCTAAGTGCCAGGCAGTCATGCTGCATCTAGTAAGTAAAGACAGACAGATGCAGTCCCTGCCCTCACTAGGCTTACCACCTGGTAAGAGAAACAAATAAAACTGAGTAACTAACTAGCTAACTAACTAACTTTTTTCATTTTGTCTTCTAATCTGGTTGCTCATGTGTAATGGAAAAAATAAAGAAGATGACAAAACCACTGCCCTCCAAGGCCCCCAAATGATGGGGAAAACCAGCTTCTACTTTTCTTCCTCTTCAATCTAATCCCCTGGAAAACTCAGAAACCCCCAGAACTTCACCTCTGTCCCATATCAGCAAGCCTCAGGCTCCAATCCATTCAATAATTAACCCAACAAATAAACTAAAAGGCTAATATCTGTGATATATTGTGAATTCCTTTCAACCTGTTAAAAAAGGGAAAGAACCCAAATTTTAAAATTGCAAAAGGGGTGACCTGGCAGTTTAGTGGGGAAAATCACAAAAGAGGTAAAAAACTTGGTAATACTTGGTATTGGCAAGGTTGTGAGGGAAAAGATCATCCCAAATACTGTTGGTGAGAAGAGAAATTAAAATAATTTTTGGAGGGCATTTTGGCAGAGTTTATTAAAACTGCAATTATTCATAGCTTTGACCTAGCAAAGGAAGTCCACCAAGCATCTATCCTATAGGAACATTCAAAGAAAGTGAACAAAACTACTTTTTCAATGCTATTCATTAGAGCCTCATTTATAATAGCAAAAATAAAATAGGAAACAAGCTAAGTATTCATCAATGGAGAAGTGTTTTTTTAAAAAGCTTAATACACTCATTCACATGATACAATGCTATGCACCTGTTTCAAAAATTGAGTTACCCTCTGCAGATAAAGAGATCTGTAATATACTGCTAAGTGGAAAAAGCAAATATCAGGACAACATGGATGATATTAACATGTTTTTGTAATTGTGCATATGGGCATTATGTTAGGAAAGGAAAAAAATCTAGAAAATCCCTACCAAATTGTCAGAAATAGTTACTTCTCTGTTTTTACCTTCTACATTGCTGAGAGGTTTTTTTTTAATTATTATAAATTAACACACAGCACTCTTACAATTTAAAAAAAATGATGTGGTAAATTTGCTTTTAAAAATCATTGAATTATACACTTAAAATGGATGAATTTTATGGTATATAAATTATGCCTCAATAAAGTTGTACAAAAGAAGAATAAGTTACATAAATTGTTCAACATTCAACATTTATTAAGCAACTACTATGTGTTAGCCATTCTTCAAGACTTTGGGGAAAGAATAATAGAAAAGATAACATAATCCAGAGCCTCAGGAAGCTTATATTCTACTAGGAGACTTTTTGCTGTATTAAAACTACCTTTTTTAAGAATATTTTATTCTATTTGTAGTCTCAGATACATAAGATACACAATGGGAAATAAATAAATATATATATCTTAAGCATATTACCACACTTAGCATACCAGGACATAAGAAGACACAAAGATAACAGCAATATCTTACCCCTGAAAAGCATTTCTAGGTTTCCAGATGGTTTCCTATCCATCCCCTGACTAACTCAACAAGAAGACAATAAAGGCATCACCCCTGCTCGCAACTAAGGAGACAAATGCATCAAAGGTATGCAGCTGAGATAAGAATAAAATTATGTTCCAATTAGATGTCACCAGGCACCATATGGTGAAATGCCAAGTGTGTGGCCCAGAAAGTAGCCTCAGAAAGATCACCATGGATGGGAGAGCCCCAAGAAGCCACAAAGAAGGGGGGGGGGGGGCCAGGGGCTGAGAGGTGTCTTAGCCAGAGGGAATGGAAAAGGACATCTGTCCTGAGCCAAAACGCATAAAGGGCCTCACATTTAGACTTTTGATATTATCTCCGAGCTAGATTATATGGAACCAGAAAGATCCATGGATAGTACTGGGAGAAAAAGGATTCCATCACCCAACCTAAGGTTTGTGTCCCATTGTCAGACCACACACTGCCCATCATAAACTATGAATTGATTTATTCTTACGAATCCTATAATTATAGAGAGCAATTAGATTACATTTAAGTAAAGTAAAAGCATCCTATATTCATTTGATTAAAAAATTAGAGTTTAATGCTCCTCTCCCCCTGATATTCTTAATTGCTATTATTTCACTGCATCTAAGACACCATCAGTTTAAAATGCAGTATTACTTTAGGAACCACTTAAAAAAGATAAAGCACTGACAAACTATGGCATGTCACGTGATTTGAGATATATATATCAAAATGGGGGGGGCGGGTAATGTCTTAGAACCAGTGAAATATAGCATGTTCTCCCTTGACTAGCACAAATTTGATGACCTAGGATTATATCTCCTTTTTTAAACAACTTTACTGAAATAAAATTCACTTAACTTACAATTCATGCATTTAAAATGTACAATTCAATGGTTTTTAGTATAGTCACAGATTTATGCAACCAACACCATAATTAATTTTAGGATGTTTTCATCACCCCAAAAAGAAACCCCACATCCCTTAGCCATCACCCTCCAGTCTTCCCATATCCCCACCCTCTGCAACCAGTAATGTACTTCCTCTCCACCAACTGATAAATGGTGGTATATCAAGACAACGGAGTATTATTCAACAGGGACACCTGCTACAACATGGATGAACCTTGACAACATGATGATGAGTGAAAGAAGCCAGACACCAAAAGCCACATACTGTGTGATCCCATTCATATGACATGTCCAGAAGGCATTTCCTTTTTTGTGGACCCAATCCCAACTAGATCCTGCAGTGAGTAACAGTTATAGACTCATAATATCACATATGCCAGTTGCTGGTGTTCGATGTTCAGAATCAGTCTCTAGACAGAGACAAGAAGATAGATGTTACAAAAAGCTAACCAAGTGAGAGTAATAGTAAGCAGATGGTGGGGGTGGGGGGGTATTGCAGGAGAGGTGGAAGGAAATGTAGAGATTCTAATTTCCGTGTCTTGCCTCAAATAGTCAAAAATACTGCCTAGTGCTGATTAATAAAGAAACAGAGTGTGTTGTGTAAAGCTATGATATTAATCATCAGGAGAGAGAGAGATGAAAATGGGGATGGGAGGAGAGGTGTAGGAGGACAAAGTGTGAGCTAAGTCTACACCTTTCATTCACTTGTTCCTATTCATTTCATTCATTCCACACATATTAATACTGACTTGGAGGCACAAGGGGCAGAGGGTCAATAGAATTTTTTAAGATGATAAAGAAACAGAAGTATGAACATGGTTTAGACCCTGGAGGGGACCTCCAGAACAAGTAAAACCAGGAGTGGTTAAAAGTGGTTACTGAGGTTTAAGATGCAGGTTGGAGAATAAAGAAGGCATTGAGAGGGGCATTTTACTTTTCATTTTTCCCTCCTCCATGTCATTTGAATTTTTATTACTACGTGTGGGTACTGTTTCTGTAACAAAAGAAAATATGTGTATATTCATATGTATTCTATTTAATATGTATTATATATATAATGTAACATATGTAACATATTATTATATGTAACATATTATACAAATAATATATACATATATATTAAATATATAATACATATTAAATAGGTGGTAATATACAATTGTACATGTTTGCAATTGTACATATAATTATAATTGTATATATTTATATTATACAATCATTAATTATAATATATAAAATGTAAGTATATATTTCTTTGAAATATATATCTAAAAAGCTTTTTATTTACTATGTGTTATATTAATATTATTAATTATTTATATTATATAATTATATGTGTTACATGTGATATATTATTAATATATAATACATACTAAATAGGTAGTAATAGGGGCGCCTGGGTGGCTCAGCCGGTTAAGCAGTCCACTTCGGCTCAGGTCATGATCTCACAGTCCATGAGTTCGGGCCCACGTCGGGCTCTGTGCTGACAGCTCAGAGCCTGGAGCCTGTTTCAGATTCTGTGTCTCCCTCTCTCTGACCCTCCCCTGTTCACGCTCTGTCTCTCTCTGTCTCAAAAATAAATAAGCATTAAAAAAAATTTTTTTTTAAATAGGTAGTAATATATAACTGTACATATTATATATTGTACAATCATTAATTACAATATATGCAGTGTTAAGTATATATATTTCTTTTAATCTAAAACGCTTTTCTGCCTTTTAAAAATGCCCTGTTTAACAGGAAATGCCTCTGGGTGGGTAACAACTTACGTGCTGTCATTTAACACCTAAAACTTGTTTTGCTCAAAAGAAGTCCAGTAGAAAAGTGGACAAGGTTTGTGGAAGTCAGACACAGGAATGATAAAGGGAATCCCATAGATATACTGTTCCTAAGTCATCTTGATTAAGACTGGCTCTGATTTGAGGCTAATTTGAGTCTTTATTTTGTAATCAGAAACCTAGAAATAGGTTCAGCTTTTAAAACCCTTCCTGTCTTAGCATCTGGCACCTTAAGGGGAAGAAAAAATTCCCATTGAAGGCTTAAGAGGCTTTTTTATAGAAAGGAGGAATTTGCAGACCCCACTGGGGGATGGGGAGGCACCGAAAGTAGCCTTGGTTACCTGCCTGTGGGTCAATAACTGCTCCCCTTCAGATGGACGTCTCTTCAGTGGCTCCTAAAAGGTCATCACCTAAGATGCTGAAAGCCTGAGGCAGTTGCAATAATGGCCCCCACTCTTCACCCCAATCTACAGCCATAGACTTTGGCTCTGAGACTTTGTAGTTTCTTCCCCATCCTTTGACTTGTGCATGGCTATGTGACTGGCTTTGGCCAATGGCAGGTCAACAGATTTGATATTCCCAAAGGCTTGAAAAGAGTTTATGTGATTGGGCTCTGTCATTATCATGAGCAGAATATGCCCAGTCTAGCCCAATGGTTCCAGAATAAACAGGGAGGCAGACAAAAGGTGTGGAACAAAACAAATCCCCAAGCCAACCCCCATCTGAATTATCCCAACTCCACTCAACGCTCAGACACAAGTAAGAGGAACGGGTGGCACCTGGAATCAAAGCAAGGCCTGGCTCTTTCTCTCTCTGGGGCCACTGTGATTTCATCTCTGTGGGTTTCACATCTCTGCCCCCGATTCCCGGATGTGAGGATCTCATTGGCCCAGCTTGGATTCAGTGACCACTGGGGCCAATCAGCTTTGGCGAGGGGGTGGGCTTTGGTGGCCAGTCCACAGCTCAGCAGGAGCTCAGCCAAAAATGAACAGAGTTGGACATTTCCTTATTTTATCTGCCATGTGAGGACTTGAGGTTTGGTGGCCTTCAAAAATTGTGTGTTTAATTTAATTGCATAGCCTAGAAAAAGCCGTGGCGATGTGTCTGTGTGCCTTATTAATTCTTCGCCACTAAAAGTGAGTTTTTCCTTGAAGGCATTGTATTTGTTGGCTAGGGCTGCCATAACAAAACACCACAGACCAGGCAGCTTAAACAGCAGAAATTTATTCCTCACCGTCCTGGATGTTGGAAGTCAGACCCCGGTGCCAGCAGGGATGGTTTCTGGTGAGGTCTCTCTCCTTGGCTTGCACTTGGATGCCTTCTCACAGTATCCTCAAATCATTTCCCTCTGTGTGCATCCCTGGTGTCCCTGTGTCCAAATCTCCTCTTCTTTTTTTTAAATTTTTTTTTTTCAACGTTTATTTATTTTGGGACAGAGAGAGACAGAGCATGAACGGGGAGGGGCAGAGAGAGAGGGAGACACAGCATCGGAAACAGGCTCCAGGCTCCGAGCCATCAGCCCAGAGCCTGACGCGGGGCTCGAACTCACGGACCGCGAGATCGTGACCTGGCTGAAGTCGGACGCTTAACCGACTGCGCCACCCAGGCGCCCCCAAATCTCCTCTTCTTATAAGGACACCAGTCGGATTGGATTAGCACCTCATTTTAACTTAATTACCTCTTTAAAGGCTCTACAGTCACACTGGAGGTACCAGCGGTTAAAGTTTGGTGTGTAAATTAAGGTGGGGGGAGGTTCAGTTCAGCTCATAATAGGGACAAAGGGCTTTGATTTAGCCCCTGGCGCCTGGCTCCTAATCAGCAAGGGCTGCATTTGGTTTAGAACTTTCTGGTCCCCACACAGGCCCTTCTACCCTCTAAAATCTCTCTCTCCCTTTCCCCGAGGATTCTCCCCATTCTCAGAAACAACCACAATCAGAAAAACATAAAACCACAGAAGGATAAAACCATTTCTGGGCTGTACTTCCGAGCATTCCCAGACCACAGACCACGGCAGTTTACAAGGAGATGTTTTAACTATGGATGAGGCTGCGGTGGCTTTATGAAGGGTGCTAAGAAGAAAATGATCTTCTTGGATTTCATTTTCATTTTGGTTTAATGAGGTAAGAGACTTTCGTTTTTCAAAGTAGGGCAGCTCGCTGCTGAGACCAGGGATTTGGGTAGGGGGATGTTGCTCTACTGTTTCCAAAGTTAGGAAGCTCGGCCCTTGGCATATCGTGGAGAGGTGGGGAGCAGGGGAGGGTGTTTGCCAATCAGGATCCTAGGAACCGATTGAGAAGGCTGGGGCATTTCTCTCCGAAGGCTAAAATTAAGCAGTGGCAGCTGCAACGTTAACATTTGCAAGTTTCAAAGCCAGGCAGTGTCAAGACTTGAATTAAACCAGTGAATGCTCTTTTAATTGGGCCCAGCTTGAGACAATTCTGATTATTTCCTGGGACTGAAAGCCTATGTCCTATTTTAAACTTGGATTCTTAAGAGATTGACCCTCAAACCTTAGAGTGCCTTGGAATCACCTGGGAGGCCCCACTACCCATGCAGATTGTGCAGAACTGCTGTTCCCAGAAGAGTTCTTGTGCAAGCAACATAAACATTCTTCTCCTGGATCAGGCCCCCACCCTCTGCACTTCCGACTCCTTGCCCTATTCTACTTTTCCCATAGCACACAATTGCTTTCTAACATATCTCAACAATCAATAACTCTCTAAACCAACACATTTGCTCTCCACAGAAGGGCTTTTTGTGTTTTTTCATGCTGCATCCCAGTTCCTAGCACAGTGCCTGGTGCACGGTATTTGCTTGATATTACTGAATGAATGAATGAATGAATGAATGAATGAATGAAAACCTCGGAGTCTGTGCTGTGCTTTTACCTGAGATAGAATATTAATCATTTGGATACATGACATTAACATGGAATTAGCAGATATGCCTTACAGGCAAAAAACTTTCTTGTATTTTCCCTCGCCCATTCCCTGCCAGACACCATCATCATCAAGGCAGCCCAGCTTTAAATTAACAGACTGTTATAAAATGTTTCTCTTTTTAACAGAGATGGATGACCTCTGCTAAAGAAACCTGCCTACAGACCTGGGGGGAGTCCCAGGCCTCTGAAATCTAGCTAAAAAGTGAAGACCGCCTGCTTTCCATTTTCTGTGAGCTAGACTCGAGAGTGGGGATGGAGGGCATGAACGTCAGAGGGTCTGTCTGGTCATGGCCGATCTGGAATGCCAGAGACAAGGAAAGACCTTACTGGACAAATAAATACAACAGGAACACTGTCCTCCTAGGGCTCCTATAACTTTTCCGTATCCTCAAGTGTGTGCATGGGACTTATTGTGGTTGGAAGGGACTTGGAAAATTATTTTGTTCTTTTTGGTGCTAATCAGAACTTTGTGTAATAAGACTTCTCTGAGTCTACTGGGAAACAACCTGACTCCTGTGTATACGACATTTTTATACTCTGCTAGAATCGACATTACCCCAGGACCCTTGGGCCCCACTACAGGAGCAGGGTTAGTCCTGGGAAATAGAAAAGGTTAAACGGGTTCAGAGGTGATAGTATACACGATTAGAACGGGTAAAATACTAAATACTGACAATACCAAGCACTGACAAGTCTCGTGTATGGCTGATGGGAATGTAAAAGGATACAGCCATTCTGGAAAACAGTTTGCCATTTCTTATAAACAGACACTTATAATGTGTCCAGCAATTCCACTCATAGGTATTCACCCTAGAGAAATGAAACTTTATGTTTATATAGACCAGAATGGGAATGTTTAAAGCAGCTCTGTGCATAATTACCCAAAACCAGAAACAAATCCAAATGACCTTCAGCAAGTAAACTGTGGTACATCCATACAATGGAACAGAGTCAGCAATAAAAAGGAAGTAATGATACACAACAACTCATAGGATTCTCGAAGTCATTTTGCTAAGGGAAAGAAGCTAGGCTGAAAAGTTTACATACATATTGTATGATTTCATAGCGCATTCTGGAAAAGACAAAACTACAGGGACAGAAAACAGGTGGTTGCCAAGGATTAGGGGTGAAGGGAGAGTGTGACTACATAAGTGTGGTGGCACTAGGGAGTTTTGGTGGGTGATAGAGCTGTTCTGTATCCAATTGCAATGGTAGGTACATACATCTATACATGTGTTCATAGAATCATTCATAGAACTGCACATCCCCAAAAAAGTCAATTTTACTGCATGTTAATTCTAAAATTAAATTTAAAATGAATGTGGCAGAAAATTTACTGGATTGGACTAAATTTAGTTTTCACACTACTGTGCAGGAGTAGGAGCTTCTCAAATAAGTCAGTGTAGATACAAAGAATCAAGTGAGTCTCATGTTCCCACTTAGAGCCAGGGCCCGAACTGTACCTTTTATAAGTGGTTGGGAAAAGGCAGGGGAAGGAGAAAAAGGAGAGAGAGAAGAAGGAGAGAAGACAGAGAAAAAGAGAAGGTGTCCTAGAAGACCAGTGCTTCTCAAACCTCAGTGGACATGCAAATCACCTGCTGGTCTTATTAACATACAGGTTCTGACAAGGAGGTCTGGGGTAGGGTTGAGAGTCTGCATTTGATACTGTTGCCATTGGTCCAGGACCCCAGAGGGAGAAGCCAGGTGCTGTGCAGGAAGACTTTGCACTTAGTAAAGAGATTCAACAACAAAGAGATATGTGTATGCACATCTGCCTGGGCTGGCTGGTAAGTCTTGCCTGAGTCAGTGTTTGTAAGAACATTTTGAAAGCCCTTGAGTGCTGTACAAATGCAATGTGACGGGGTCAACAAAACACAATACAGTGTCTGTCAACATCACAAAGCTCAGTGCCTAATGAAGGGGTTCAGACTGAACCCAGTCCAAGCTCAGATCCCATTGTGCCTGACACCCCCCACCCATTTATCCCTTGTCTGTGTCACAGGGACCGTGGTGATGGGCAGATTTTCACAGATCCATCAGCAAGACTGAGCATGAGTAGCTGTGCAGGATCAGGTTTTATGGAGAAATGCTAAAGCTCATCAGCTGGCTTCTGAGGCCCAGGCTGGCTTATTAACATACAAATAACTGAGTTTTACTTTTCAGAGCTTCCAGCACAGCCATGCTAATGAAGCTATTGCTTTAAAAGTCCATCTCCTCTGAAATGTCTAATTAATCTGATGCTCGTGAAGGTGCACAGAACAATGCGTCTGCCGAGCCCAGCGGGGCAGAGAGAATGAGGCAAGGCTGCTGATGCGGGGCCAGATGTTTCGGATGCCAGGGGACCCAGACGATTAACATGAGCAAGGCAGGGAAGAAAGGTCCGTTTCAGCAGTGTTTTTCAAACTGCAGGCCATGACCCATTCATGGATCATGAAATCAATTCAGTGGGTCATGACCAGCAACTCTTTTTAATCAAATGAAATAATAGGAAGGGGAAAAGAATGAAAGGGAAGAATGTGAATTGCATATAGTAAAGGTAAGTACTGTGTTAAGTCATACACTGTATGCGTGTGTGTGTGTATATATATATATATATATATATATATATAATTTCACACATATGTATGGACTGAGTCACCAAGAAAATGCCTTTCTTATAACACATACATATATAGCAGTTTGTCGTTTGCCAAGATTGCTCTAAGTGTTTTGAGAACATTAAACCATTTGATCCTTATATCATAGATATTCCTCATGCATTTTATGGTTGAGGAAACTGAAGCACAGAAAAGTAGAATGCCTTACACAAGGACACATGACTACAAAATGGGGATTCAGGTCTGTCTGATTTCAGAGCCTAAAATCTTCAACAAAACTCCAGGTCCCAAAGACCTCAGACTCCAAGGGCAAATATTGAGAGGAGAGAGCCACCTGTGCAAGCTGGAATAGTAACAGCTAACAACAATCGCTACCACGAGTGTGTGATTCCCACTCTAAGTGTTCTACGTGCATTACTACAGCTAACCCTCAAAATAAATAAAACAAGACAGGCACTATTGTCTTCCTTTTTCAGTTCATAACGTGAGGTTGGAGAAAGAAAAAGATTCACCCAAGGTCACAGACCTAACAAGTGTCATGGGCACCCAGGATCTGAGCTGATCCATGAAGGGCACTTGGGGGCTCAAGTGTCTCCGTTGCACATAAACTCTAGGAGAACAAAGACGTTTGAGCAAGAACATTTTTGATGCACTAGGAGCATCTTTGCTTGAGAGGGACGGATCAGTTCAAGCTGTCTTAGAGACTAGCCTCGCTGGGGACATAAAGGATGCCTCCAAAGACAGGAGTAAGGCCGCAGCAAGAAACACTCGACCTACACACTGAAAGTGGGCTTCTACCCCCTGCCAGGGGGGCCAGCCCAGCAACCAAACTTAGGGCACATCCTCCTCCCAAACCCCAAGTGTGTGCACACATGTGCAAACTAGTACACCTCAACTGTTCCCAACCCACGCATACGCAGTTGAGTTAGAATTATACCTGATGGGCAATCTGAAAGACCTTTTACCTACCTACCCTTCTAGGGCACTTCCTACTGCTTCTGGCTTTGTTTTTATTGTACTTTTTCTCAGAATCTCCCAGAGCTGGAAAGAACCCAAAGTGCTCTCTTTGTTACGACCAAAATCAGACCTGAAAAATACAGTGAAGAGCTTGAGCTTTGGAATCTGACATGCTGGGGTTCAGGTCCCATTTATGGCCATGGGCAACATGTGTCACCCACCTAAGCCTCAGTGTCTTCAGCTGTACAGTGGGGATAGCCCAGGACCCATCATAGCACAGGTGAAGGTGCAACAACCTAGCAGGATGGTTGGACACAGGGAATACTTATAGGACGGTTACCATTGGTGTAAGAAAGCATAACAAAGTGTGAGGTCCCTCCTTCCCTGCATGTGACTCATCACAGGGAACCACAAAAGCAGCATGTCGTACACATTCTCTCCTATTGCCAGTGATCCACATTTCCATTTACCCCAAATCCTCCCAGTGGTCCCACGTGGAGCAGGAGGACAGACTATGACAGCCACTGCTTCCATTATCTATTACAAAAGAATGAACCACCCCAGAACCTAGTGGTTTAAAAAATGTGAACTATTATTTCTCAAAATAATAACAAAGGGAACCACAAAAGCAGCATGTCGTACACATTCTCTCCTATTGCCAGTGATCCACATTTCCATTTACCCCAAATCCTCCCAGTGGTCCCACGTGGAGCAGGAGGACAGACTATGACAGCCACTGCTTCCATTATCTATTACAAAAGAATGAACCACCCCAGAACCTAGTGGTTTAAAAAATGTGAACTAGTATTTCTCATGCCTTTAACCCAGTGATTAGCAACTCCTGGTAATTTTGCCCCCCCACCCCACCCAAGCCTGGGGACATTTGGCAACGCCTAGAGACATTTTTGATTGAGGTTGTTACTGGCATCCAGTGGGTAGGGGCCAGAAATGCTGCTCAACAGCTTACAGTGCACAGAACAGCCCCCATCCCCCCACAATAAGGATGATCTGACAACAGGGCTGAGGTTGAGAAACACTGCCTACCACAATACATACAGTCTCCGGTGCTTGAATGCACACAGTCTAGTACAGTTTCTCTGAGACTCAAGAAAGACACGGGGCCAATGGCAGTAGCAGCATCTAAAAATCAAAACCCCTGCCCATGGACAGAAGGCCCCAGGAGCCATCTGACTCTGCCATAGCAGAGGGCAGCTTGCAGTAATGATAAGCCAGAGGGAGGGCAGCCACTGAGCCAGCACTGAGCCAGGGAGAATAACACAACAATGGACTCAGCTGTACACACACATCGCAGAGCTCCATCATGGCTGAGGCTTCCTGGAGACCCCCTTGGGCCCCCAAAACCCCTCTATCCAAAGCCTATAGCATCAGGCTGTGGTCCTAACACAGAGGCCAAAAGCCAACCTGCAGACTCCAGGCCACTTTCTGACAATCACACAAGGAGAGCTCATGACTATATCTGCCCAGAAACGTCATTTCTACATCCTCTGCAGATAGATTCGGAACTAAGGTGTCTTAGGGGCACCTCTCTCTCAAGACTCTGCAGCAAAAAGGACAGCAAGTCTGGTGTCTATGAGATGTGATGAGTTTTATGGAGACTCTTGAGTCCTCTAAAAGACTTCTAAGAAAAAGAAAATAGTCTTTGGAGGGTCTTGTTTTTTGGACCCACTGTTTTCTATTCTGGGCTTTTATAAACTCCAGCAAAGCACTAAACTTGCTTAGCACACTTGTTCCTACTCTCCGCCTAAATACCAGAAACCTCCACACCCGCAGGAATGCACTTCCCAACTCTGTGTCTTTGCCTAGAATAACATCCCCAGCCAATCTTAGCTCATTAAGTCTTACTTATCCCTCAAAACGCAGTGCAGGGGCGACTGGGTGGCTCAGTTGGTTAAGCGTCTGACTCTTGATTTTGGCTCAGGTCATCTCTTGTTTCCTGGGATCAAGTCCCGTGCATCAGGCTCTGCACTGAAAGAATGGAGCCTGCTTGGGATTCTCTCTCTCCCTCACTCAAGTGCACACACATGTTGTTCTCTCTCTCTCTCAAAATAAATAAACACTAAAATAAAAAAAATCAGTGCAGGTATCATCTCCTCCAGAACCCTTCTGTGAACCCTCAGAATGGGCTAAATGATTTTCCTGTGTGCCCCCAAAAGCCCTGTTCACACCTGTGGAAGAGAGAACACTGTCATTTGTTCACCAAACCCCTTTTCCTCCTGGATGCACAGCTAAACTACATTTCCCAGGCTCCCTTGCAGTGAGGTCATATGACTGCATTTGGGCCAGTGGAAAATAGGAAGTAGTGATACACAGCTCTTGTTGAAAGATGATGACCCATGGAAACTCCCATGCTATCTTCCAGGCTTTCTTCCTCTGTCAGCTGGACAGATACAGAGAATGCAGCAGTGAATACCAAGGCCCAGAGGATGATGTTGGCACAGAACAGAAGGAGCCTGGATCCCTGAAAGACTACATGGAAAAGTATCCAGCCAATATTCTCCATGAACTGTCAGGTGGGCGACAAACTTCTAATGCATAACTTACAGAGATTCTGGAGTCGTCATGATTATAGCAGTTAGTGTGACTTTCCCCATCTAATACAGCACCTCTGTCTTCGAACATAATATGAAACACTGAAATGGTGCATATCCCCAACTAGGCTAGAAATTCATCAAGGACACGTTCTATGTAGTTTCAACAGTGCCTCTGCCCCCAGCAAAGAGGTTGATGCAGAACTGATACCCAATAAGAATGTCTCCAAGAGGGTTCCCAGGACTCCCAGATGGAAGATCATACTTGAGGGATAAAAAGAGCCTCTAGGAGGTTATTGTTTGAAAAGAAGGAAATGAAAAGGCCAGTGGGAAAGCAGATGGTTAGAGCCCATTTGGACAGAGCTTTAAACCAAAGACAAATCAAGAGCAAACTCTGAGGGCAATGGATTATTTGGGAGTGGCTTCCAGGTTCACAATGACCCTCTTTCTCTAGAAACAATACCCCCATTCTACAGAGGTTGGCCTCTATTAAGTCATATTTATACTTATGATCCTCTGCTCTCACAGCTAATTATGCCTGTAGTGAACAATTAACCAAAACTGGACCAATCTCTCTCCTTGGGAATCCAGAACCGGGCTAAAAAGAAATACCCATAACATCTCTGCAGGGCACTGAAGACTATGACCTGCAAACTTGGAAGCCATGGACACCACATTCCTTCACACAGACAGGGAACTGATCAGCCAATCTGCAGAGGAGAGAGATAAACAATAAATGTAGAGAGAGGCAGAGATGAGAGGTGGGGGAAGATGCCAGGTCCCTGAGCATTTTGTAATCCCCAGTTCTAATCCCTTCTAGAGGCCCAGCTGCATTCCTCTCCTGGATTCTAGAAATGTATACTTTTATTGCTGCATGACAAGTTACCATAAATGCAGTGGCTCAAAATGAGACCCATTTATTTGCTCCCAGTCAGGCAAGGCAGGAGGCTGGCATGACAGGACCCTCTGCTCAAGGCTGAAAACAAGGTCTCAAGCAGGGTGAAGTCTTGTGTAGAGGCACTAGGGAAAATCCACTTCCAAACTCATTCTTGTTGTTGGAAAAATTTGATTCCTTGGGAGTTTCAGGGGCCACTGCAGCTCTTACAGGTCACTTGCCCTCCTTGCCATGAGAACACCTCCAACTAAAGCCAGCAACAGTGGATCCAGTCCTTCTCGTGCTTCAAATCTCTGACTTGCCCTTCTGCAACCAGAAAAGACTTGCTACTTTTAAAAGGTTCAGGAGATCAGGCCCACCTGGATAATATCCCTATCCTAAGGTCAACTGATTCAGGACCTTAATTACATCTACAAGATCCCTTTACTACAGTAGCTAGATTCATGTTTGAATGACTGGGAGAACTCTGTCTGCCATAATGGGGAACCTCAATCTCCCTTTGACAAAGTCTCCTTTTTGGCCTAAGCCAACACAAATAGGTTTCTATTATTTCCAAATAAATAATTCCAACAAATCCACAGAGTGAAGGATGGGGGCAGGGCTTGCTACCCTGAGTGGGAAATGTGAGAAGCAAACTGAGTAGTGCTGACCAGATTTAATATCAGTAGGTGAAAATAACCTGGTTAAAGTGTCTTAGCTGGAATCCAAACCTACAGATATCCATGTGAATTTCCCAGAACATGACTCTGCTCTATTTTATAAGTGTTGAAGGCCTAGGGCTGCCTTCATAGACCAGTGCTCCCCCATCTCTTCTAAAGCAATATTTAGAGACAGAAAGTAGAATAAGAGTTACTGAACACTGAGAAGAAGGACGAAAGGAACGTTATTGCCTCATAGGTACAGAGATTTTATTTAGGATGATGAAAAAATTTTGGAAACATATAGTGCTAATGGATGCACAGGAATATGAATGTACTTTACACTCAAAAATAGTTTAAATGGCAAATTTTATGTTATATATATCTTATCACAATTTTTTAAAGTTTAAAAAAAGGGGGAGCACCCGGCTGGCTCAGTCAGTAGAGTGTGCGACTCTTGACCTTGGAGTCATAGGTTCGAGCCCCATATTCAGTGTAGAGATTACTTAAAAATAAAATCTTAAAAAAAAAAAAAAGAGGAGTCAACTGGGTAGAAGGAGCATTCCTGGCAAAGAGCGACATGTGCAAAGGCCTTGTGGTGGGGCAAGTATGATTCAGTCAGCCAGTATGGCTGCACAGAGAGAGCAAAGGGAAGAGTGGGACAGATGAGATCTCTGATGGCTAGAGGAGGGTTGGACTAGAGACCACAGGGGCCAGGAAGCATCTGTCACAAAACTCCACCAACAGGTGATTCTCCAAATTCAAGAGCATGAGTGTGTATGATGGTCTTGTCACATGATGTGAGAGCACAGTGTTGGACATCCCAGTGTGACCATCCTATGTGGTCTCAGGAGAAAGGAGGTCCCACTTCTCTATCCAACTACCAAAATGAACAATGTAGGACTGCAGCTTATGCAATTACCTTCCTGGTGCTCTTGATGAACATGCTCACCAGCAAAGCAAATTTTAAAAGCCTTAAATTAATTGCCTGAAAAAGTACTCACTGCATTTAACAAGCGGAGTCCCTGCTAAACAAATGTCAGGGATAATTGGGACTCTTGTCCCCTGCCACTGCCGGGCCCCTGATTTCGAAGGGAGTCATCCCAGCACAAAACACCTGCAGGGCAACTCAGGGCCCAGCTACACAGAGACCACTCCCTGGGAGCTGCTCCAAAAAACTCAGTCATTTCAACTCATGGGAACTGAGAAAAATCACAGCAGTGCCCTTTAACACTGTTTATTTAGATCCTGGCAGAGAGGAATTCTAAGCACATCCCTCTGTCTCCATTTAATCACCAGTGATTACATAGCCTCTGGGGCAATAATGGTGGAATTAAACATGGGAATGCTAATTCTGACTTAAGACGTTTCACCTGGACAGATGGGTGGCCTCTCCCTCATTCTGCTGCAAACCGGCCTCACTGAGAGTTCCTACACAGTGTCTCCCACCCCTACATCAGGGCCATTTGCCCCATCAGCCCATCAGAATTGCAAACAATTCTGTCTGTACATTTCTTTTCATACATTTTCCCAGTAATTCCATCATGATTCATGAGGCTCAAGAACCTAAATAAATTTCCCAGGCAGGTAAACCAGTTTGTGATGCAAGTGGCTCACTCTTCGGAATGGCTGGCATGGGAGAGGGCATCTTGCCGAGGCCCACAGTGCCCTTTCCAGGGCCATGTCATGACTTTTGTGGGCCTGAGCCATTTTTGCCTTCATGGACTCCGTTCCTCCATCAAATCAAAAGAAAACATACACACACACACACACACACACACACACACACACACACATATATATATACACACACATATATATGTGTGTGTGTGTGTATATGTATTATATACATATATTGGATTTTTTGACCTAATGATATAAAGACAGATATGTCACTATTATATGTTTAAATTTTTTCTTCAATCTAAAAGTTCATTTTTCTTCTTCTGATTTCAAAAGAAATTAGACCATTTTCAGTGGCCCTAGGCCCAGGGCCTATTGTGCCTAGTGGAAAAGCCCGCCTTGGTGCTTCCTTCCTCCAGATGCTCCAGAAGATGGAAGAGAGATGCCTCAAGTGCTCCAGAGGCAAAGCCAGCACACGTCATGGGTGGGGGCTCTGCACTCTGCCTCCCCACACTCCCCCTGGAGCACCCTGAGTTGTGGCACTCTGAATTTCCCTAACAAACAGCAACTACATATCTACCAAGGGCAGGTTTCCTCTTGGGCCAGCAGCACATGCTCTGAAGTCAGAGTGTCTAAGTCTAGACCTCAGCTCCATCAACTACAAATTGTGTGACCTCAGCCAAGTGACTCTACCTCTCTCTCCAGGCCGTGGTGTCCTCACATGTGAGTGGGAAGAATAAGGCACCTGCCTCACAATATTGCCAGGAGGGTTTAATAAGATAAGACATGGAAAGCACTCCCTGAATGAAAAACGGCTTTGCGTAATTAGTGGTGGTCTGGTGCTCTTAGATCATGGACCCATCTGGAGAATGTGATGGGATCTACAACTTCACACAAAGAAAGGATGCCCAAAATGTCCCATACACTCCAGTGGTGACTAGACCATCAATTCCACTCCACCCGCTATCCTGTCTCTAAAACTCACCAACCTACGGATAGCCTTGGGCCCTGTGGGGTCCAGGTAAAAAAGCCCATATTCAGACAACCTTGCTGGTTCTGTAGGAAAGGGCCTGATGAACAAGGGGAGCCCAGATGAGACTTGTTTCCAGTCTAATCTCCCCTAAAACAAGAATGGCACTAATGCAAAGAGTCTCAGTACTGTGGGGACAGCCATGCCTAGGGCAGCTTTGTTAACTGATCCGTGCTCCCCTTCTCAACTGACATGGCTTGGGGCCACCTCAGAAGGCTGCAGGGAGAAGGAGGGGGCCCCATGCACTGCAGTGAATGGAGCAACAGGTATGCATTCAAATCACACCCCGTAGCTGTGCATGACTTTGAGCAACAAGCATCACCAGCAGCTTTCATTCCCTCATGTCTAAAGCAGAGACATGGTATCTATCCTTCAGGGTGGCTGTGAAGACAAAATTAAACCACTTACAGAAAGCAACCAGCCGACCAGGTGCCTGGCACAAAATGGAAGCAAGTCTCCTCGCTGGGCCAGCGATGCTCCCTGACACACTTGTGGAAAAAGTCACTAAACGCCAGGAAACAAATAAACGCCTGCTGCTCCTCACGCCGGAGCATGCTAAACGGAGTCAGCCATGTGAGAAGTGGCAAGATTGGATCCAATCCTGCCGTTTTCAGTGTCTGCCCTTGTGCTTCTCTGTGCCAGGCTTACATCGGATTTCTCTGTCCAAGCAATCTTATGAAGTTCAACACAGTATCTGCCAGACTCATGGGCCCCTCCTCAGAGCTCAGTGTTGGCCCCTATAAAGGATGACGGGTCCCTCTCTGGCCCAAGAGCCCCACAGGTGAATCCAATGTACCCCCATGTCACCTATAATTTAAGCCAGGTCTTCCCAATTTGAAGAAACTCTGTTCCTACTTTCAGCAGCCCTGGAAGACAATTGCCTATACGTTTTAAGATATGCCTCAAAGACCTTCTCTTCCCACCCTACATAAGTTCCGATCACAACATACGGCCCATATTTAATCAGAATCTCCTAAACATGCTTTCCTTGTTGGTTATATCTACTGGGATATTTTTATGTAATAAAATCACAAACTGGCCCTTTGTGTAATTCATGTGGGGTTTCATTCATGTAGCACCCTAACACTTAGTGAGCATCTTCTAGGTATCAGACACCATCCTAAGCACCAGAAAATCCAGAAGGTAACAACACGTTCCCTGCCTTGGCAGCTCTCATGGTTGTCAGGAAGGACAGATGTTTCCACAAGTTATTACGGTGCTGGGGTCAGGAGCACGTGACCATGGGAATCCAGAGGGGGAACAATATCAGAGCTACTTCCCATGAACTGGGGCTTGCTAAAGCTGTGTCTGGATCAATAACAAAGAGGGACCAATGCCTCCATAACTATTCCCTATTATGGGTGTAGTGTGTCTCTGTGAGTTCCTTCTGAAAGACAGTGCCAACCACCAAAGACTTTACGAAAGGTTTTAACAGCAACACAGTCATGAATGAGAGTTCCAACTGCTCTACATCCTTACCAGCACTCGGTCTTGTCAGTGTTTTTCATTTTAACCATTGTATATATGTGTAGTGGTTTTAATTTGAATTTTCCTGAGGCGCCTGGGTGGCTCACTCAGTTAAGCGTCCAACTCTGAATCTTGGCTCTGGTCATGATCTCACAGTTCGTGAGTTTGAGCCCCACATTGGGCTCTGCACTGAAGGTGGGGCTCCTGCATGGAATTCTCTCTCCTCTCTCTATTCCTATCCCACCTGTGCTTGTTCTCTCTCTCTCTCTCTCATAAAGTTAAAAAATAAAAATTAAAACAAAATAATTTGTATTTTCCTAATGAGTAATCATGTGGGACATCTTTTCATATATACTTACTATGACTTGGCTATCTTTTTTGCAAAATGCCTAGTCAAGTCTGTGCCTACTTTTTTGCTGTGGATTATCAGTCTTTTTCTAAGTGATTTATGGGAGTCAGTTTCATATCTTAGATACAAGTCACCTGTCAGATGCCCTTTTACTCTCTTAATGGTGTCCTTCGGGGGTGCCTGGGTGACTCAGTCAGTTAAGCATCTGACTCTTGATTTCGGCTCAGGTCATGATCTCAGGGTTCATGGGATTGAGCCCCATGTCAGGCTCTGTGATGACAGCATGGGGCCTGCTTGGGATTCTCTCTCTCTCTCTCTCTCTCTCTCTCTCTCTCTCTCTCTGCCACTCCTGCATGCACACTCTCCCTCTCTCTCTCTCTCTCTCAAAATAAATAAACATTTTTTTAAAAGGTGTCCTTTGGGACGCCTGGGTGGCGCAGTCGGTTAAGCGTCCGACTTCAGCCAGGTCACGATCTCGCGGTCCGTGAGTTCGAGCCCCGCGTCAGGCTCTGGGCTGATGGCTCAGAGCCTGGAGCCTGCTTCCAATTCTGTGTCTCCCTCTCTCTCTGCCCCTCCCCCGTTCATGCTCTGTCTCTCTCTGTCCCAAAAATAAATAAACGTTGAAAAAAAAAATAATTAATAAATAAATAAATAAATAAATAAATAAATAAATAAATAAAAGGTGTCCTTTGATGAAAAGAAGTTCTTAATTTCCTTAAGACCCAATTATCAATTTTTCTTAAGGTTAGTGTGTTTGTTCTAAGAAATCTTTGCCCACACTCCAAGTTCATGAAAATATTCTGTGTTATCTATTAAAAATGTTATTTTTTAAGCTTTCACATTTAGATCTAAAATCCACCTGGAATTGATTTTGGGTCTATGGTTTATGAGAAGTAAGAGTCAAAATGAATCCTTTTCCCATAGAAACTATCAGTGGACCTGGGGTCATTTACTGACAAGTGCTCTCTCCTGCTGTTCCATAGCAAATTTTTGATATAAAAAAGTCTGCATGTATGGGAAAAAATAATAATGCAAACTGCAGATATTTAAAAAGAAACAATAGGGGTGCCTGGGTGGCTCAGTCAGTTAAGCGTCCAACTTTGGCTCAGGTCATGATCTCACGGTTCATGGGTTCGACAGCTCAGAGTCTGAAGCCTGCTTCAAATTCTGTGTTTCCCTCTCTCTCTGCCCCTCACCCACTCATGCTCTGTCTCTCAAAAACAAATAAACATTTAAAAATATTTTTTTAAATTTTTTTAATAAATTAACTAAACAAAAAGAAACAACAGATGATGGCACAACAAGAAATTAATTTCTCAAGTCTAGCAAGATCATATTAGTCACAGACACCATCATCCCAGGTGAGCACCACCTCTCCTGTTCATGGTTCTCATAAGTTGAGGATTAATTCCAACCTTACAGCAGTATGTGGTGTGGTCTCTGCCCACATATCCCTAGCCCAGACAAAGTGACCCTGACAGGTACAGTTTCCTGCCTCACTGGTGAGGAAGCAGACTCAAAAATGCTGCATAGCATACTCATATCTCTGTACCTAGAAAATGGTGAAGCTGAAATTCTAAAACAGGTCTGCCTAATCCCAGAGTACACACTTTTCATCTCTACACTCTGCCGCCCATCCCTGGGAAGACTGGAAAAGAGTCTGTGGAGGAGGTGACATTAGAGCCGAACCCAAAGGGAAAAATAGGAACAACAAATCATCATTTTCTGCTCAAAGTAAGCAGAGAGGAACCAGCAGCTCACTCAAAATCACAGGGCTGGAAGGAGAAGTTCCAGCTCTAGTTTAAATTTGAAAATGGCTCAAAGATGTCCATGATACATCTAAAAAAAAAAAGGCAGCAGGTAAACAGAAGCTTTAGGAATCAGGTGAAATGTGGTTTTATCTGTCTGTGCACATCTATGCACATATGGCATAATCTAATAGAATTGCTTTTCTTATGTTTCATCATTTTGTAAAGTCACATCCCCATATACAATAATTAACAAACATTACCAAATTTGAGATGGCTCAGACACCTAAGAAAGCATGACAAAGCATTACGAACCCCTATGTAAACCTCAGGACGCATTAACTCTGATGTTATTCACTGTGGCGTGCACACACTAAGTTCTATCTAGTTTTGACTGAGAGGGCTGACATCAATCACTAGATGAGCCTAAGTGAAAAATAATAATACAGAGAGACAAAGAAATACAGAAACTGAGAAAGAAATACAGAAATCTTAACCCTAAGTGGGACCTCTGGTTCAAAGTGGCAGATTAAGTACATGTATTTATCTCCTAAAAACTCTTTAAACCAGGGGAATTGTACTATTTTTTTAACGTTTATTTATTTTTGAGAGAGGGAGAGAAAGAGACAGAGAGTGAGCAGGGGAGGGGCAGAGAGAGAGGGAGACAGAATCTGAAGCAGGCTCCAGGCTCCAAGCCGTCAGCACAGAGCCCAATGCAGGGTTCGAACTCAGAGGGTGAGATCACGATCTCAGCCGAAGTTGGATGCTTAACTGACTGAGCCACCCAGGCACCCCAAAAACAAGAGGAATTTTAAAAGCCAGAGACTTGCAAGAATTAGAAGAAAGAGAGGAGAATCCCCTGTTAAAGACAGGTTTTAATACATTCCTAGAGCTTGTTTGAGGAAATGGTACCAGGAAACAAGGTGGAGGAAACCAGCCAAGACAAGATGAGAAATGAGAGGGAACAGCCAAGGTGGAAGCCAGTCGGCATTCAAGAAACCCAGAGCTTTAAACTCTGAAAATGCCAAGCCCAGAGAAACAACCCCCAGTAAACAACAGGGAAGACCCAGGAGTACAGCCATATAGAAGGGAGATCTAAGAAGGGTGTCCTAAAAAAAGGAAGGAAGGAAGGAAGGAAGGAAGGAAGGAAGGAAGGAAGGGAGGGAGGAAGGGAGGAAGGGAGGAAGGGAGGGAGGAAGGAAGGGGAAAAGAAATGAAAAAGACTTTGACCATATATTTATTATAAGAAAAATCTTGAAAAAATGATTTAAGACACAAAGAAGGCAAATAGGTTGGGGAATAGGGGAGAGTGTAAACTCCAGAAACAAACAAGAAATAAAATATCATCTTAGTACTATTGGCTTTGAAAGAATAATGTTTACATAGCCAAAATAACGTAAGCTCTTTGTTAATTTTACTAAATAGAGTAATATTAACAATCTGTCATGGTTGGGGGAAGGGAAGGTATGAGGTGGAAATGAAGTTAAACTTCACCTAGCACAGTCAGAAATTTGAGCTAATAATGACTGAAACTCATCAATCAAGAATGAGTGATATATACACATTTTCTGAGCCATGGTGGTAAGATCACTGTGGGCTTGAAACTAAAAAAGTTCAGTTATTGCCTCTAGGGAGTAAACAAAGGTAGAAAGTAATTTTTTTTTTTATTTTTTTTTCAACATTTATTTATTTTTGGGACAGAGAGAGACAGAGCATGAACGGGGGAGGGGCAGAGAGAGAGGGAGATACAGAATCGAAAGCAGGCTCCAGGCTCTGAGCCATCAGCCCAGAACCCGACGCGGGGCTCGAACTCACGGACCGCGAGATCGTGACCTGGCTGAAGTCGGACGCTTAACCGACTGCGCCACCCAGGCGCCCCGAAAGTAATTTTTTTAAATTATAACCCTTTCAGTACTACAAGATTTTTTTTAAGCACAAGAATAATCATTTTAAATTACATGTATTTTACAATGCTTAGGCACATGTGTATGTGCACATGTATGCTTAATTCTCTGTGTCTGAGATTAGGTAAGTGTTGTTAAATACATCAAAAATTCTGGTATAAAACATCCCATACTATTAACAGGGATGGGGATAGAAAGGGTGAGATAAGGAGATAACAGAGCATTCCTCTTTCTTCTATATACTTCTTGGCTCTTTTAATTTGTTTTACCACAAGCATGTGTGTGTTACTTTTGTGATGTTTTAAGTGCTGGCTGGAAGGAGGGCAGAGAGAGAATCAGGAGTGTAGAAGATACTGGGCAGATGGATGTGAGACAGATTTAAGAGAGGAAAGAAAAAGTCTGCACACCTGAGTGCCCAGCTCCTGATCTGAGCACAGAAACAGGACTTGTCAAATGCCACCCTCAACCCTGCCAGGCATGAAATGCAAGCAGAGTAATGACAGTGACTAGCCTGGGGACCACCAACTGAAATTTAATAAGCAAGTAACCGATTCCATTGCCAAGCCCCAGGAACAGCCAGTTTTTTTTTTCTTTTCCACTGAGAAGCTTAAGTGGAAGGGAAAATACTAATTTCATATTTCTCCTCCAACTAGTCAACTGAGATTGCCAAAGTTTTGTGAAGATGCCAGCCTTGAGAGAGGCAAAATAAGCCTCACCCCCAATGGCTGTTGGTTCTAGAAATGATTCCTCTTGCTCTACACCAAATTATTCTTGCAAAACCTGATGATAGTGGAGAATACGGAGGAGGTTAAAGCCTGTTCTGGCCCAGCAGTGATCTGATACTTTGCACTGAAGTCTTCCAGAGAGCACAGCAGACAGGGGCTGCAGAAGATACAGAGCATAAACGAATCCAGATATGGGGCAGGGAAGAAAAGGCATGGTCTCTAGAAAACAACTCTTAACATCCTCTGCGAATCATTGCTATGCATCTAACATAATCTGTTATGATAAATCTCTGACCACCAGAATTCTACAAGATACCTCCATTTGAAAGAGATGTATGTGGAATACTGATAGGAGCTAGTATCCAAATCAGCAAAGGTTCTAAATCTTCTTTACTTATCATGCTACAACTTAAGGGTAACTCCCTCTTTAAAACCTTAAATGGCTGCCCCTCACTAAGAGATAGAGCATGAAGCAAATGTGTATACACAATTAACAACAGCAAACATTCAGCACTTACTGCATGCCAGGCATTGTTTCAGGCACCCTACGTATCCTAACTCATTTATACCTCATAATAATCCTCTGGAGCAGGGAATATAATTGTCTCATTTTATACATGAGAAAAATAAGACACAAAGAGCCTGCCCAAGGTCATGCAGCTAAGAAGTAGCAGAATGTGATTTGAAACTAAGTAGTTTGATTCCAGAGTCTGTGTTCTGTCTCTCAACACCTCCACTTGCAAGTTTAATAGGTATCTGAGACTCAGTATGTCCTGTATGAACTCTTAACATCCTGCCCATCCTATCCTCTCTCTCCCCTCCCCAAAAAGAAAAAACTTGTTTCTCCCTAAATCTTCCTTATCTCAGGTAATAAGAACTCCATCCTTGGGGCACCTGGGGCTTAGTTGGTTAAGCATCCAACTTCAGCTCAGGTCATGATCTCTTGGTCCATGGATTGAAGCCCAGCTGCGAGCTCTGTGGTGACAGCTCAGAGCCTGGAGCCTACTTCGGATTCTGTGTCTCCCTCTCTCTCTGCACCTCCCCTGCTCACACTCTGTCTCTCTCTCAAAAATAAATAATAAACATTGAAAAAAGATTTTAAAAAAATGAACCCCATCCTTAACTGCTCAAGCCCAAAACCTTCTAGGCATCCTTGACTCCTTCTTTATTACCAATATTCCACAGCCAAACTGTCAGGAAATCCCACTTTCAAAATCTACCTTCAAAATACATTTTGCTGCTTCAGAATCTTACCGCTGCACACCATCTCCACTGGCCTAAGCCACCATCATCTCTCTCCTGAGTTTCTGCAAGAGCTTCTTCATTGATTTCCCTGTCAACCCTGCTATCATACATTTTCCTTAACCCCAAAGTGGAAATCAAATCATGCCGCTCTTCTGTTCAAACCCCCCAAACTGAAGTTGTTTCAATGGGTTACAAGTTCCGCTGCAGCCTTCCTATCCTCCTAACTTAATACTTGCCCCTTATTTTTTCTACCGCAGCCACACCAGCTCTGTTGCTCTCCTTGAACGCAACCCACAGGCTCCCACCCCAGGGCCTTTACACCTACTGATCCTCTGCCCACAGTGCCTTTCCCTGAACATCAGCATGTCTCACCCCCTCATGTCCTCCATGTTAGAATATCATCCTTTCATCCCTGACCACCCTATTGACATTGAAACCCTCAACCCTGCAACCTACTTTCCACCTTCTCTGCTTTATTTTTCCATAGTGCACCTATCTCCTAGAATAGCACCTGATGCAGATTAGATGCCCAATAAATATGTCTCCCGTTGATGAAGAGCACAATTTCTGATCACATAATTTAATTTTTTAGGATGTTGATAGGTGCAAGCAAAAGAAATTTAACTAAATTATGCACATTTCTTCATACAAGTAATACAGAGATCCTTTAACAATTTGAGTGTATAGATTTATTTGACCTCCAAACTCCTTTGTCACATTAGTGTTTCTTGGAAAATTCTAGGTAGGTGTACCAAATAGAGTAGGCAGTAGTGAAAGGAGAAGTCTGGTGAGCAAAGGAAAAAACATTTCTGTTTATACGCCAGCTCAAACTCACTGACAAGAATTTCCTAGAGTGCCACATGGATAAGGATCCTGAGGATTTGACGAGAACAGGGACTGTGATCCATTAGTGATGTTGCACAGTGCACAAAGGAGGGAATGGCATCACAGGCTCTTGCCTTGCCTGCACATAGACTTTCCTCACAAATCCAGAAGGATCAATGAAATGGGATGTCCCACTTACTCTTCTACAGCCTTTATTTTCATAAGAAATGAATTTGACAAGAAATTTCAAGAGCAAAAAATTGCAAGGGCAAGAAATATGGAGAAGAAACTTTCAATAAAATCTCACAGGTCCCAATTCAAGACTGCTGAAAGCTGCTTTGTTTTGCTAATCAGTGGAGTAAAGCATGGTCAGTAAAGCATGGTCCTTAAAAAAAAAAAAAAAGAAAGAAAGAAAGGAAAAAAAAGCTCATGGGAAATATCTAGAGATACAGATGGAGAAACTAGCACCCCAATGTTTACTACCAGCTCCCCCATCAGTTACCCTCCATAGAAGTAGGCACCTTCTCCTCCATCCTCCATGAAAGAGAGCAGTTGTTTTATTATTTTTTAATGTTTATTTATTTCTGAGAGAGAGAGACACAGAGCATGAGCAAGGGAGGGGCAGAGAAAGAGGGAGACACAGAATGTGAAGCAGGCTCCAGGCTATGAGCTGTCAGCACAGAGCCTGATGCGGGACTTGAACCCACAAACCGTGAGATCATGACCTGAGCCAAGGTCGGACACTTAACAGACTGAGCCATTCAGATGCCCCAGAAAGCAGTTGTTTTAAAGATTTCATGCAAAGAACCCCACCAGGATTTTTCTGATCACAATAGAAACCCATGCAGTGTGGGACTAAGAAAAGAAAAGCTTGATTTCTCTCCAATATGAGTCTCAACTTTTGTAATTGAGTGTCGCCGGTAAAACAGGCCCCATACAGACTCCAAAACATGCAGCACCCACTCATCCCAGACTGATCTGACCAAACCAGCATTCTGTGAGGCCACCAATTCAGACCTCTCCACTCAGGGCAATCGTCACTCAGGCCCAGCCCACTTGGAAGCCCACCTAGAGAACACCACACAAACTGCAGGTAGATTAAAACCTATCTGTGAAAAACTCCTCCAAATCAATAACCAAAGACAATTCACCAGAAAACGGAAAGAATATGAAGATGCAAACTTCATGAAACCATATCCAAGTTGCCAATAACTCATGAAGAGGTTCAGACTCACTGGGAACAGGAGAAATGTGAAGGAAAATATTTCTCTATACTGTTGAGAAGATTCCTTCACCTGGCTAACTCCCACCCATCCTCCAGATCTCAGCTGAAATTCCTCTTCCACAGAGATGTTATTTTCTCTGTAGCTGTTATTACTGGATATGATGGATTTATAGATGCATTTGTGAGTTTAATTTCTGTCTTCCATGTAAGCCCATGGGCTCCATGAAGGGAGTAACAATGTCTGGTTTTGTTTGGTTTTTTCACCGCTCTGTCCCAAGACTCAGAAGAGTGGCTGGCAACAGTAGATGCTGAATGAATATTTGTTCGGTGAATGAATGAAGGAAGCACAATTAGTTCTTTTCAGGAGCCTAGCATAGGATTTCACCTCCATGTTCACAACACCAAGACAGACCAATCTCTCTTTGGAAAGTACATTGGATTAATGGGCACAGTTGCTGCCTGACACTCGTACTGCCCCAATCAAGTTCAAAGAGCAAGAGGAACAATAACTGTTCCAAACCCCACACACCTATCTGGAGATAAATGCAGGAGAATTACCTAACACTTTTGCATGGGGGTATCACTGGGGAGCCTGCTGATTTAATGTTCCTAAAAGGTGTAGCAGAGGATGCTACCGACGTGTAGATTCTCCGGAAACTTAAGCCTTTAAATTCTACTGCACGGGGGCTGTCAGAAAGCAATATTTTGTGAGCTACAGATTCCAATAAAACTCACTCTGAGATGATGAAGCCTTCCTTGGTAGCCTAAGGGCTGATATATGAATAATCTGCCAGCATTACGCTGTGTCACTTAAATATGACTTTGGAGATTTGTCAGGAGAAAATTTAAGTAAAATTAAAGTTCAAATGGAAATGAAAAATTAAGGTATGATCAAAGCTATAATCTCATACTGGATTTAAAAAAAAACTGTAGAGGAAAGTCCCATTTAAGATTTCTTGTTTTGTATTTATGGATCCAAACTAAGGTATTCCCACTGTGCCTTGTTTAAAAGGCTGATATGCAGGGTTTGGGCCTCCCCCCACCCCTTATTTAGATTCTGAACCTAGCTCCAGGGGAAAAACAGCATCTCAGTTTCTATGGGCAATCCAATTTTAATCATTTTTGCTTTATTGGAATTTTCATAGGAGTCCAGGTACAAGAGATTCAGAATTAATCTAAGTCATAAACAAAGCAAAAATGGGGAGGAATGGAGTGAATGATAATTTAATGCCTATAAGGCATGGCTCCTTTTTCCTAAAATATGCAGTATGGTGTGGGATAGGAGAGGGGACCAAAGTACTATTTGGAATCAAGCCCCTCAAAGTCAGAAGCACACCTGAAGTTTATCTAAAACACGGGTGTCTGTGACTCCCACAAACAGCTTTTCTCCAGGGTTTCAGAATGTTCCCTGCTACTTATCAAACCGAGAGAAGCAGCTGTGATGGAGAGAGAGGTGACAGCAAGCAGAAGTCTGGAAGCCCCTGGAGAGAGACACAGCTTGACCGTGGAACTGAAATGCAGACTCCAAAAAGACTAGCATTTACCAGAGACTGAGCCCTCTGTGGCCTGTCTGCATATAATCCTCTGCCAATGTGGCTCATGTGCTACAGCATGACAGCAAATCCCAGAGGGAACAGGGATGATACCCAATGTGTCTTGTGCTGTAACGATCCGTCAACACCATGATGATCATATTAATGAAACTAGTGAAGCATCCTCTCTAGTTGAGACCAGCAGCCTCTCTGAGTCTAAGTTAAGGCAGCTTTTTCTGGAACCAAAAATAATAAATATTATTTTCTAACTTTAAGTTTTCTATATCAACCAAAAGGACAGTTAAAAAAAAATCACACACAGAATACTGGAAAAAAAATTATTAACCCAAAATAAGACGAGAAAAGAGAAATGGAGAAACAATGGATGAAAGATACAAATAGAAAATAAAACACAAATGGTAGACTTCAACACAACTCTATCCGTAATACCATTAAATGTAAATGGCCTAAACACTTCATATGAAAGGTATAGTTTCATAGATTGAATCAGAAAGCAAGATTAACTGTATGCTATTTATAAACAATACAATCAAGAGAGCAAGAAAGGACGTGCAAGACACAAGCCACAGTCATTATATAAATTTATCTCCACAGTAACATCCCATCACTTTTTCCATATTTTATTCATCGAAGGTGATTCATAAGCTTAGCTCACACTCAAGTGGAGGAGATTTTTAAAAAGTGTGAACACCAAGAGTCAGAGACAATTGAAAGCCATTTTAGAAGCTATCTAAACAAATCTAGCAAGAATGATCGGGAAAAAGTAGAGGCAACACAAATTACCAGTATCAGGAATTGAAGAGGCAGTATCATTATAGATCATACAAATATTCAAAGGATAATAAGGAGATAAAATGAACAACAGTGTGTCAGTGAATACAACAACCTGGATGAAATGGATAAATTCCTTGAAAGACACAAGTGCCAAAGCTAACAAAAGAAAGAATAAATAGAAAATAATAATAGCCCTATATCTATTAAACAAATTGAATCCATAATTTAATATTTCCCCCCAAAGAAAAACCCAGTGTCTTCACTAGTAATTTCTATCAAACATTTAAGAAATAACATAAATATTTCCCACACTTTCAAAACATTTCTTACAGAAAATAAAAGAGAACACACCCAACTCATTTTATGAATCCAGTCACATACAAACAACAACAAAAAATCATACACCAATATCATTCATGAACTTTGATGCAAAAATCCTTAATAAAATATTTGTATATTGAATCCAACAATATATAAAAGGGATACTGAGATTTACCTCAGGAAAGCATTGGTTCAATATTCAAAAAACAATTAGTTTAATTCATCTCGTTAAGATAAAAAAGGATAGGGGCGCCTGGGTGGCTCAGTTGGTTAAGTGTCCAACTTCGGTTCAGGTCATGATCTCATGCTTTGTGGGTTCAAGCCCCAGGTCAGGCTCTATACTGACAGCTCAGAGCCTGGAACCTCCTTTGGATTCTGTGCCTCCCTCTCTCTCTGCCCTTCTCTTGCTCTCTCTCTCTCTCTCTCTCTCAAAAATAAATAAATAAATAAACATAAAAAAAGAAGAATAAAAAGGAGAACATATCATATGATTTTTCTCAACAGATGCAGGAAAAACATTTGATAAAATTTAACACCAGTTCTTTTTTTAAAAAAAATTCTTCATCAAACTTGGGGTGCTTGGTGGCTTAGTAAGTTATGCATCTGACTTCAGCTCAGGTCATGACCTTACTGTTTGTGGGTTTGAGCCCCAAGTCAGGCTCTGTGCTGATGGCACAGAGCCTGGAGCCTGCTTCCGATTCTGTGTCTCCCTCTGTCTCTCTCCCTATCCCCTGTTCATGCTCTGTCTCTCTCTCAAAATAAGTAAACATAAATTTTTTTTATTTTTATTTCTTTAATATGAAATTTATTGTCAAATTGGTTTCCATACAACACCCGGTGCTCATCCCAGCAGGTGCCCTCCTCAATGCCCATCAACCATTTTCCCCCCCATCAACCCTCAGCTTATTCCTAGCTTTTAAGAGTCTCTTATGGTTTGCCTCCTTCCCTCTCTGTAACTTTTTTCCCCCTTCCTCTCCCCCATGGTCTTCTGTAAAGTTTCTCAGGATCCACATATGAGTGAAAACATACGGTATCTGTCTTTCTCTGTATGACTTATTGCACTTAGCATAACACTCTCCAGTTCCATCCACATTGCTACAAATGACCAGATTTCATTCTTTCTTATTGCCAAGTAGTATTCCATTGTATACATAAACCACAACTTCTTTATCCATTCATCAGTTGATGGACATTTAGGCTTTCCATAATTTGGCTATTGTTGAAAGTGCTGCTGTTAACATTGGGGTACAAGTGCTCCTATGCATCAGCACTCCTGTATCCCTTGGGTCAATTCCTAGCAGTGCTATCACTAGGTCATAGGGTAGATCTATTTTTAATTTTTTGAGGAAACTCCACACTGTTTTCCAGAGCAGCTGCACCAGTTTGCATTCCCACCAACAGTGCAAGAGGGTTCCCGTTTCTCCACATCCTCTCCAGCATCTATAGTCTCCTGATTTGTTCATTTTAGCCACTCTGGTGTGAGGTGATATCTCAGTGTGGTATTGATTTGTATTTCCCTGATGAGGAGTGACATTGAGCATCTTTTCATGTGCCTGTTGGCCATGTGGATGTCTTCTTTAGAGAAGTGTCTATTCATGTCTTCTGCCCATTTCTTCACTGGATTATTTGTTTTTCGGGTGTGGAGTTTGGTGAGTTCTGTATAGCTTTTGGATACTAGCCCTTTGTCCAATATATCATTTGCAAATATCTTTTCCCATTCTGTCGGTTGCCTTTTAGTTTTGCCTGCTTCTGATTCTGTGTCTCCCTCTTCCTCTCTCCCTGTCCCCCCACTCATGCTGTCTCTCTCTCTCAAAATAAATAAACATAAATTTTTTTTAAAAAAATCCTCATCAAACCAAAAATAGAAGGAAGCTTCCTCAATCTGATTTTTTTTTAATGTCTATTTTAAAAACCTATAGAGAGGCGCCTGGGTGACTCAGTCAGTTAAGCATCTGACTTCAGCTCAGGTCATGATTTGGCAGTTCATGAGAACGAGCCCCACATCAGTTTTTGTGCTGACAGCTCAGAGCCTGGAGCCTGCTTCAGATCCTGTGTCTCACTCTCTCTGCCCCTCTCCTGCTTACACTTTGTTTCTCTCCCTCTCTCTCTCTCTCAAAAATAAACATTAAAAAATATTTAAACCTATAGATAACATCATATTTAATGATAAAATAATGAATATTTTTCTCTTAAGGTCAGGAATAAAGCAAGGATTTCCATTATCAACACTTCTATTCAACATCTTACTGAAAGTCCTAGTTAGTGCAATAAGGCAAAAAAATACAAATAAATAAAAGGCATAAAGATTATAAGGGAAAGAAGTAAAACTGTAATTATGTCCAAATGACATTACTTTCTACATAGAAAAACCTACTAAATCTACAAACAGCTCGCCAGAAGTAATGAGTTTAGCCTATTTCTATGTATAAGGTTAATCAATAAGTCAATTAAATTTTTATATACTAGCAATGAACAAGTGGAAATAAACTTTTAAAATTTAAAATAGTACCAAAAGACATCAGATAACTAGCAAGAAGAAAGATTTATAAAACCTCTATACTGAAAACTACTTAAAGAAGACCTGAATAAATGCTTACATATAACATGTTTGTCACGTTTTAACAGTCTTCCCCCATTGATTTATAGATTCAATGCATTCCCAGATACAATCTCAAAAGAGTTTCCGGTGAAACTCAAGCACCTCGTTCTAAAACATGTATGGAGGGGGTGCCTGGGTAGCTAATCAGTTAAGCATCCAATTCTTGATTTAGGCTCAAGTCATCATCTCATTATTCGTGGGTTCAAGCCCGACATCAGGCTCCATGCTGGCAGTGCAGAGTCTACGTGGGATCCTCTCTCTCTGCCCCTCCCCTGCTCACACACACACTCTTTCTCAAAATTAATAAACTTAAAATAAGATAAAGGGGTATCGGGGTGGCTCAGTTGAGCGTTTGACCTCAGCATGGATCATGGTTTCGAGGTTCCATGAGGTCGAGCCCCATATCAGGCTTGCTGCTGTCAGCATGGAGCCTGCTTCAGATCCTCTGTCCCCCACTCTCTCTGCCCCTCCCCTACACACTCTCTCTCTCTCAAAAATGAATAAAAATTTAAAAATAAATAGATAAATTAATTTTTAAAATGTATATGGACATGCAAGCCACCTGGAAGAGCCAAAACAATCTTGAAAAACGAGAACAAAGTTGGGACACTTACACTTCCTGATTTCAAGACTTAATATGAAGCCATAGGAACCAAGATAGTGTGGTATTCACAAAGATGGACAATAGATCAATGGAACAAATTAAAGAGTTCAGAAGAAGGCCCACACAAATATGATCAATTGATTTTTGACAAGTCAATTCAATGAGGAAAGGAAAGCCTTCTTAACAACTGGTGGTGGAACAAGTACATATCCATAAGGAAATAAAAGAAACTCTGACCTCGACTTCACACCATACAGAAAAATTAATTTGAGATGGATCAGAGACCTAAACACAAGCTTGAAATCATAAAGCTTCTATGAAACACACACACACACACACACACACACACACACACACAAGGGAATATCCTCAAACCTTGGGGTAAGCAAAGTTTTTTAGAACCCAAAAAACACTACCAAAAAAGGGGGGGGAAATGATAAGTTGGGCTTCACTAAAATTTTAAAATGGCTGCTTACCAAAAATGGCTGCTCACCAGTAAGAAAGGAAAAAAGAAAAATTTTCAATACATGTATCTGACAGTGGACCATTATCCAGAATATGTAAAGAACCCCTACAAATCAATAATAAAACAATAAACAATCCAATTTAAAAATGGACAGACATTGACATAAACTTTCCACTAGAAGATAAGTGGCCAACAAGCCCATAAAAAACTGTTCAACATTATTTCATCATCAGGGAAATGCAAAGTGAAACCATAATGAAACACCATTTCACCTTGTCTGAAATGACTGTGATAAAAAATAATGACAATACAGATATTGGTGAGGTTGTGGAACAACTCACTCTCCTACATTGCTATGGGAATGAAAATAGTATAACCACTTTGGAAAATTGTCTGGCAACTTCTTATAAAGTTAAACACACATGGACCCTATGACCCACCAATTCTACTCCTGGGTATTTACTGAAGAGAATGCAAGTATGTGTCCACACAAAGATTTGAAAGTAACTGTTCATAGAAGTTTTATTCAGAATAACCAAAAATTGGAAACAAATTCCCATTTACTTGTCGATGGATAAAAAAATTACGGACTACTCATACAATAGACTACTCCTCATCAATAAAATATAAAAAGGGAAGAACTGTTGATATGCACAACAGAGATCAGTCACTAAAACATTTGGTGTGTGAAAAGAGCCGGGTCAGGGTGAGGGTGCAGGAGGAGAACATATTGTATGAGTTCATTTCTATGGAGCCCAAGAACTCACAAACTTAATCTATGGTGATGAAAATGAGAACAGTGATTGCCCCAAGATGTGATAAGAGTGTGTGGACAGAGTCACAAGAGGACTTTCTAGGGTGATGGAAACATTCTACATCTTGTTTGCAATGATGGTTACATGGATATATACAATTGTCAAAATTCATCAGATTGAACTCTTGGGATCTGTGCATGTTTTCCTGTATGTTTTTTTAAAAATCACATAGTACACATGACTCCAGATTTCTCAAACTCAGTCCAATCTGCACTCTGCAGAATACTGAATTTTCCAACACTCACTTTCTGAATTTTTCCCAACAAGCCAGTCCCTGGCATACCCTGTAGTCTTCATGAACGTTTCCAGCCAATTATGTAGGACCAGATTGTCACAAGTGGTAACAAAGGTCTTCACTTTCCAGCACTCTAGAAAACCAAACCCCATCATTTTGAGACTTAGAGACACTAACACTCCTCCCCAAGATTTTATCATACTATTGCTTCAAAATTAAACATACTGCCTGTGTTATACCTCTCACTACTGAAGTTACAAAACCAGCCACCTACAGTGTGTTTTGTTTGAACTGCATAGCATTTTTTTAATTTGAGCCAGATAATTAGAAAATTTCACACAAAATCCAAACTTCCAGATTTTCTTAAACCATCAGTGGATCCAGCAATAATCAACTGGTGTGCTAAAATATGGCAGCCCTCTTTTCAAAAGGCAGTTGATCATTCTTTTATTTAAATGTATTTCTTTTTAAAGAACTCATTTCCTGTTATGCCTACAAAAAAAATATATTCAATAGTAACATAACAGTATTTTTTTCTAGCTGGAACTTGTCAGCTACAGGAAAGTCCAGGCTGCACTCTGCTTTATGTTTAAAAGAGAGAATACAAAGTGTTGATGACATATTAGTAACTAATAGAGTCCATTCTTGATAAAGACTTAAAGAGGAGAGAAAATTAAAAAGGGAGTAATTTTATCACACTGCAACTTAACTATTATTTAATGCCAAGTGTGTGTAGCACCTACAAGCAGCTCCTGGTCTACCTAAAATCACCCTGCATGCAACCAGTAACATTTAACCTGAAGTGAGAAATACTGGCCTCAAGTCCAAATTCCTCTATTGAACTGTAAGCTCCCTGAGGACCAGGGATGATGTGTCTTAGTGATTTTTACATCTCTGGAACCAAACACAATATCTGGCTTAGAAAATTAACATAATTTTTCATTAAATGGACTCATTGGGTACTGGTTATATAAACTTCTGTCAAAAGGGAAACTGGAATGCAGTGGAGATGCAGACTTTTAAAACAGCATGGGAGCGGTCTTCTACTCTGCTAATGGAGAACTTCAAGTGCAGAAAAGACCAAAGTTGCAGAGGCCACCAGGAACATAGTCTTTCTAAGACATCTTGAACTCAGGTAAAGACATCACTTTTTATAAAATGCTACACCCAACTTAAACATCCATCTAATTTATAATTTAGTGCATGCGTCAGACAGGTCTAACTGGTTAAAGGATTTGGGGCCCAGGGCTAGATCACCAAGGTGGAATGAAGGAGCTATCTGTGAGAACAGCATAGAAACACCTCAGGAGAACTGTGGGGCACAGAGGGAGGTGCCTTTCATAGCCAGGATACCAATGACCAGTAATGACCTAATAATAATATTAGCAATGGTAAGTAACAATGACATTGATATTTAGCAAGCCTTTTCTGCACCAAGTGACTTTCATGCATCCTCTCATCTAATCTTCACTCTAATCCTATGAAATAGGAAGCATAATTATTCCCACTTTACATATGGAAAACTCTAACAGACTCTCACCTCCTGGTATCATACATTTGTGTAATCCTTTCCATGAGTGTAGGTAGGAGCTGTGACTTGCTTCTAACCAACAGAATATGGCAAAGGGGATGGCGTGTTTGTGATTATAAACCTGTCTTGCTAACAGACTGTTTGGCTGACTTTGGAGAAGCATGATGCCATGCTGTGAGCTATCATCCTGAGAGGCCCATGTGGCAAGGAGTTGGGGGAAGCCTCCAGTCAATAACCCACAAAAAACTGAGGCCCTGAGTCTGGGAGCATGCAAGGAACTGAACACTGCCAACAAATACATGAGCTCAGAACCAGACCCATCATCACTTGAGCCTCAAGATGAGAATGGAGGGGCGCCTGGGTGGCGCAGTCGGTTAAGCGTCCGACTTCAGCCAGGTCACGATCTCGCGGTCCGTGAGTTCGAGCCCCGCGTCGGGCTCTGGGCTGATGGCTCGGAGCCTGGAGCCTGTTTCCGATTCTGTGTCTCCCTCTCTCTCTGCCCCTCCCCCGTTCATGCTCTGTCTCTCTCTGTCCCCCAAAAAATAAATAAACGTTGAAAAAAAAATTAAAAAAAAAAAAGATGAGAATGGAGCCTGGTCAATATCTTGAAATGCAGCTTTGTGAGATCCTGAGCAGAGCACCTGGTCAAACTGCACCTTCACTTCTGACCCACAGAAGCTGTGCCCGAATAAATGTGTGTTGTTTTTAAGTGTGTGGTAATATTGTTATACAATAATAGGCAACTAATACAAAAACCGAGGCATCCATAATTTGCAGAACTAGGAAGATGTACAACTTGGATTTAAACCTGATTTCAGAGTTGTGCTCTCAGCCTCCCCAGGGAGACCTGCCCTGAGAGAAAGTTATGCAGGGCTGTGATCACTCTCCTCTTTCTGCCTAAGAGTTTCTGATACACATGTCAAACGTGTGAGCCCTGCTACCCATGCCAAATGTGTCTGTGATGAGTGAGGGAACATTGTGTCCTCCCCTGCTTCACTGAGAGTTCCACAAAAGAAGGACAGCTTGCGTCTTGTTCATGCTACAGCCACAGAGCAACAGCCTAGTAGCTGATACACAGAGGGGCTTTATTGTGAAACGAAAGACAGGGCAAACAGCAGAAAACCTAAGAGTTTGCAGAAACTGTTCTCGAATCATCATGCACATAATAGTCACCTGGGGTGCTTGTTAGATATGTACAGTCTTAGGCCCTATCCCTAAGATTCTGACTTGATAGGCCAGACTTGGAGATGAAAAAGCTACACAGTTAACAAGGATCCCAGGGCATCTGATGCAGCTCATCTTTAGACTGCATTGTAAAAAAACAAAAACAAAAAACAAAATGTTAAGGAAAATGGAAAGGCAGAGCCATGCTAGAAGCTAGAAGCGAACACAAGACATGAAAGGGTCAATTCCAAAAGGAGAGTCTTAAGCAGAAGTTCTCAGTCCTGACTGCACATTAGAATCACTCAGGGGGCGCCTGGGTGGCGCAGTCGGTTAAGCGTCCGACTTCAGCCAGGTCACGATCTCGCGGTCCGTGAGTTCGAGCCCCGTGTCAGGCTCTGGGCTGATGGCTCGGAGCATGGAGCCTGTTTCTGATTCTGTGTCTCCCTCTCTCTCTGCCCCTCCCCCGTTCATGCTCTGTCTCTCTCTGTCCCAAAAATAAATAAAAAATGTTGAAAAAAAAAATTTAAAAAAAAAAAAAAGAATCACTCAGGAACCTTTTTTTTTTTTTTTAAGTAGGCTTCACACCCAGTATGGAGCCCAAGGTGGGGCTTGAACTCACAACCCTGAGATCAAGACCTGAGCTGAAATCAAGAGTCAGATGCTTAACAAACTAAGCCACCCAAGCACCCCACTTGGGAACTTTTAAAATGAAAATCCAAGCTCCACTCCCCAGACCACTCATTTCTGAACCTTTATGGGTAGAAGAATATGAGTATCAGGGTTTTTTTTAATTGAAGTAAAATTTATATAACAAAAAGTCACCATGTTAAAGTGTATATACAATTCAGCGTCATCTAGTATATTTACACTGCTGTGTGCAATCACCACCTATATCCTAGTTCCAAATCATTTCCACCATGCCAAAAGGAAACCTCATACCCATATGACAGTCAGTCCACACCACCCTCCCCTCAGCCCTGGCAACCTGCTTTCTGTTTTCTGTCCCAATGGGTTTGCCTATTCTAGAAATTTCATATGAATGGAATCACAATATATACAATAAACAGACAAAGGGTGGAAACAACCTAAATGTCCCTCGGCAGATGAAAGGATAAACTAAATGTGACATATCCATACAATGGAATATTATTAAGCCATAAAAAGGAATGAGGTACTGATACATGCTACCATGTAGATGAACTGTGAAAATATTGCACTGAGTGAAAGAAAGTGGCAGCATTTTTTAATGTTCCCAGGGGATTCCAAGGTGCAGCCAAGGTTGACACCCACTGGTCTAAGCAATAGATATAGTTCAGGCTGAGTTAAATCAGACAGGGGAAGGAGGGACATTTCACTGAAGATGACCATTTGTGGGTGCCCCAGCAACTGCAGGGATGGGGGTGAGGCGTGACTGCAGCACCCCAGTCTTAGCATATGGTTACACAATTTAGCTCCTCTCGATCCTCAGCCAGTCGATACGTTTCCTGGGTTCTCCAGTTCTAAGACACCGGAGGCCAAGAAACCCCATGAGTGGTCATTTGGATGTACATAGAGACCAGCCTTGATGCAGCCATGGGCCCAACTTAACTTTCCAAATTCCACCTGAAATTTGACTTGCCACTTCCAGAAAACCCAAAGCTCTGTCCCAAAGTCAAAGCGGGACACCCCTCCAGAATTCACTTAAGAGGAATAAGCTTCCAAAAACTACTCTGATGTGCATACCAAACTAGAATCATCCCTGCTGACCTCTTCCCAATCAGGGGAAGCGACAGTGTTGGCACTCAAGTCTACTTGTATCACGTTTTAATGGAAAATATGGTCATGTCACACACCCCACACTGGAGCTACGGCTTAATAACATGACTATTAGTACACGCTTTTCACAGCTAGATTAAACCCAGGAAAATCAGCAGTGAAAATCCCAGTGACATTTCAGCCAAATGATTTGGGGGAAAACCAACAGAGGTGCCCCTTAACTCTGCCTTCTCTGAACAAAGGGGTTCAGCTGGCAATGCCAAATGTGCTTACTGCTGGGGTCTTTCAAATTGAAGCAAGCTGAGCATCAACTGTCCTTCAGCCCCAGGTCAGAAGTAGATTTAGACCAAAATAATAACACTGGCACAAATCTGAATAGACTGAACTCCCCCACAGCAATCCAGATTATTTTAATATGCATTCTCGGTGGCATAGTGTATTTCTCACAAAAGCAAATGAACATGCCCCTGCAATGAATTAAAACAAAGAATTAATAAGTTCAAGATGTGAGTGGGGAGGGGGGTGAGAGTTGCTGACTGTACAAGAACACACTGCAGATGGTATTTCAAAGTCTAGACATCTCCATAATAAACGCCAACACTCCTGTTCACAAAGAGACCTCAGACAATCTCAGACTGGAGGATCCACTGGGAGATTTGTCTCAAGCTTTTTGCTCCCACCCTTCCTCTCCAGACCTCCAGCCACCCACCCACATTCAAAGGGCATGGCTTGTAGACTTTACCAAGTAAATCTCTCTGGAATCCATTCATTGCTCTGCCAACCCTCTGACATCATCATAAACCAAGGCACATCCTAAGGGGTCTCCCCATTTCTCCTGTTCCTTGTTACCACATTTACTCCACACAGTAACCAAAGTAATATTTTCAGAATGCACATCAAACAGATCATGCTCTTTCAGTGACTCCCTATTGCTCTATGGATTAACAATTAAAAGAGCTCATCTTTAGTGAGCATGGATTATCTCATTTCATCCTTATGATGGCCTTTTTCTCACAAATGAGAGGTTAAAGTGGGATGCCCAAGGTGACACAGCTAGCTAGTGTAAAACTCCAATGCCTTAACACGAGACCTATTGTGATCCAGCCCCTCCCTTCTCCAACCTCACCACTTCATGCTGTCACTAGCCTTCCAGACTCTAGCCACACTTACCTCTTTGAAGCCCTGCTAATTAGCTGCATTCCTTTTGACCTCAGAGCCTTCACATGTGCTCTTCCTCACCTGAAATGCCGTTCCCATGCTTTTTTATCTGGTTAACACATATCCACCCTCCAGGTCTCCCCTTAAGCGTCTTCTCACAAAGGAAGAATTTACTATTTTTATTGAAATATAATGCACATCCCAGACAATTCACCCACTTAGTGTGTTAAATTCAATGGTTTTTAGTATATACACAGAGTTGGGTAACAAGCACCACAATCAATTTTAGAACTTATTCATCACCGCCTAAAAGAAACCCTGTATTCACTAGCAGTCATGTTTCAATTCCCTCTCTCCCAGCCCCTGGCAATAACTAATCTTTCTGTCCCTATGGATATGCTTATTTTGGACACTACATATAAACGGAAGCATACAATATGTGGCCTTTTGTGTCTGGTCTCTTTCACTCAATATAATGTTCTCAAGTCCCTCCATGTTGCAGCCTGTATCAATGTGTCATTCCTTTTTATGAACAAATAAGAGTCCATCATATGGACAGGCCACATTCTATCTATCCATTCATCAGTTGATAAACATTTGGGTTTTTCCCACTTTTTGACTATTAAGAACAGTCCTGATATACCATGTGTGTGCACATTTTGTGTAGGCATGTTTTTGTTCCTCTGTAGTATACTTAGGAGCAGTGTTTGGGTCATATGATAACTCTGTATTTAACCTTTTGAGGAGCTTCCGTTTAAGGAAGCGTTTCCTTGCCCTCCAAGACTGAGGTTCCCTCTCCTCATTTGTGTATTCTCTTCACACCCTTTACTTCTCTTTCAGAGCAGTTCTGACAAATCTATCAATGACCCTGGTAACTCTCAGTTTAAAGCCCATAACTCCCTCTAGACCATCAATGTCCAATAGAAATACAATGCAACCACGCATTTACTTTTATATTTCAGTAGAGGTTACATTTTTTTAAGAGTAAAACAGAACAGGTGAAGGTAATTTTAATAATATCATTTACTTAATCAAATTTATCCAAAATAACATTTCAGCATGTATTAAATATTTTTTAAATATTAATGAAACACTTTACATTATTTTTTATATTAGGTCTTCAAAACCTAGTGTGTATATTTTTACACTTCCTGCACATCTCAGTTTGTACTCCCCACATTTCAAGGGCTCAAAACCACACATGGCTAGTGGCTACCTTCCTGGAAGGTGTAGCTCTGAACTGTTCACTCCCTGAGGGCAGGAACTCTGCCAGGTCTTGCCAATTATTGGATTCTCAGCCCCTGGTACAGTGGCTAGGATGTAACAGCTATCCCATGAATATCTACTGAATACTGAACAAATGAATCCAACCCAACTTCCACTCCTCCAAAAGTACTTTAAAAAATTCAACAGGCATACTGGTCCACCTGGTATCTTCAGCAACTTGAATTTGTTTTTAAAAAGGGAATGAAATGTGGGACTCCTGTATGCAATACTGTGGGTTACAAGGACTTTCTACTCTACAGGCAAATAGTGTCTTTGTTGAAATCAGAACCAATTTCACACAGAGATTTTTAAGGGTGGCTATGTTTTATTTTATGATGCGTGATCCACTTTGAAAGTATGAAGTTCCTGTCTGGGGAAGCCTATTTAATTTCTTCCCTTTATTAAGAATGTTGAGGGGCGCCTGGGTGGCGCAGTCGGTTGAGCGTCCGACTTCAGCCAGGTCACGATCTCGTAGTCCGGGAGTTCGAGCCCCGCGTCGGGCTCTGGGCTGATGGCTCAGAGCCTGGAGCCTGTTTCCGATTCTGTGTCTCCCTCTCTCTCTGCCCCTCCCCCGTTCATGCTCTGTCTCTCTCTGTCCCAAAAATAAATAAACGTTGAAAAAAAAAAAAAAAAAAAAAAGAATGTTGACTTGGGGCGCCTGGGTGGCACAGTCAGTTAAACGTCCGACTTCAGCCAGGTCACGATCTCGCGGTCTGGCAGTTCGAGCCCCGCGTCGGGCCTGTTTCTGATTCTGTGTCTTCCTCTCTCTCTGCCCCTCCCCCGTTCATGCTCTGTCTCTCTCTGTCCCAAAAATAAATAAATGTTGAAAAAAAAATTAAAAAAAAAAAAAAGAATGTTGGCTAATATTATTATAAAGGGAAGTAACTCCAACAAGTGGGTGCACACACGTGCACACAGGTAAACACCCCCCCCCCCCACACACACACACACACACACCTCATGAGTCCGTGGGGCAAATGAATCTAAGAGCAGCTTCCTAACAGTCAGCCCTCTTTGTGGTGAGGAAATAATAACAAGCATGTATATGTCTGTATATATTCAACCATTCCCACTCTGCAAAGTTCAAATCTACAACTGATTTACTTCCTGAGCTCCTGAAACCAGGTTTGTAAAAATTACTCAGGAATGGAATGAGGTCAAGCATTGCCCCTTAAGGACACAGGACAAGGCAAGTCAGCCACAGTCAGCACAGAGCTGGCCACACGTGACCACACCTAGACCTGTGGGACAGCAATGCCCTCCCATGGTCCTTCCCCAGCCAGGTCCCCATTCCCTGGGCTGCAGCCAGAAGCATTCAGGCACAGGTGCACTAAGCAAGTATTGCTGAATTTTATCGGTGGTTAGAGGGTTGTAGTCAATTACAGTGCATTAACAGACCTACTTCTTCACATGCTCTCCATCCAGGCCCTTTGCCATATGACTTCGCAGTTCTTCCCACTAAAGAGTCAGAATGGACTTCTCCAACCCTTGATGTTGGGTTTAGTCATGTGTCTTGCTTTAGCCAATGGAATGTTGGTCTGCAATATGAGACCAAAAACTTGAAAACTGGCTGCTCAATCCTTCTTGTTTTCTTCTGCTCATATCAGCAGGATGAGAACATACTCAGGTGAGCCTATTGGTCCCAGGAGAAGACAAGAGCTCCTGATCCCAGAAGCAGAGCAGAGCTTCCCAAATGTACCCTGCCTAGATCAACCCACCCTGAGCTGACACACATCCACAGAAAATAGACAGTTGTTGTATTAAGCCACTAATTTGGGGTGGCTTGTTACACAGTACTTCTGTGGCAATAGCTAACTGATACAAGAGTCACTGTCCCTTATCTCTATAGGTTTTAACAAATATGAACAAATAACTCTGTGGGGATCCTACAACCATCATTATTTACAACAAAGTGAATTGGAGAACTAGTTTGGCCCTGACACTTATCAGTTACCTGCCCAGAAACTGGTTATTCTTTTCTTCTTCTGCATCAACAGAGCCCCTATTTTACTCAGGTACTGAGCTGCCTTGTCTCTTAGAAAGTGTTGGCCTGGCCCCAGGAAATGGTTTAAGCAGGGTTTGGCAAACTATAGCCCAAGGACCAAATCTGGCCCACTGACTGTTCTTGTAAGTAAAGTTTTATTGGAACAAAGCCATACCCCTTTGTTTATGGATTTTCTATAACTGTTTTCAAGCTACAATGGCAGAACTGAATAGCTATAACAGAGACCGTCTGGACAAAGAAGCCTGAAATATTACCATTTTTTATTTTTAAAAAAGTGTTTTCCATTACCTAGTCTAAGGCTTAGATTCTAAGTTAATCATGTTACTCAAATCCCCCTTTGCCCTGGTTATTTTAGGACTGGTCCTGAGACTCCATGCTGACTGTTGTATTGAGGTATTTCCCTCCTCCACTTCCTGTCAGCCCAGGACTGAGGTGGCTGAGATGCAGGAACTCTGCTGGAATTTGCTGGCAGAGATTTTAGTATAGAAAAGTGCAAGGAGACTCTGCCCCTTCATTCTTGCCTTTGTGTGTTGTCATGTAAGGACTTCATATTTGGATTGTGGCAGCCTCCATGACCATAAGGAGAAAGGCAAGAGCATCATAGGAAAGTCAACAAGAAACTCGTTGTCTCAAGCTCTTCATTTAGCAAACCGTGGAACTGGTTGTCTCTGGTCTTAGTACGTGAGACAGTGAACCCCTGTTGTTCAAGATGTGTGGCTGGTCACTTGCCGGCCGGCACTGCCAGAGGCAGGTCCTCCTGGCCCCAAAAAGCCTAGAGTCTGTGCAAGGGACCAAGGAGGTAAAACCCCGCCACCACGATTTAGGCAAAGTAACCCATCCACTAATACATGAACTTCACCTGATAGAGTCAGCATTTCCTTGGTCTTGCCAACCAGATCAACTTGTCCTCTCACAAAAGGGGTGGGGAGAAGCATGGAAGGTCCTGTCTCTGCTCATGCCTGCAGAGTCAGAGGTGACACTGGACCTTCCTTCCTCTATGGGGCAAAGAGAAGAAATCGAGGACAGTGCCAGGCAGGAGAGAGGCAGCAACGGAACTGGTATTTATGGGGCTTTGGTCTGTGAACACAATTGAAACTGCATTCCTAGACATTAGGTTTAAGAATGGAAACTTGGAGTCATGTCTGCTAGCATTCTCCTTCCCTCCAAACCAGAGGGAATAAATGTTGCTCTACCACGCCTGGGTGTAAGAAATGTCACATTCCTATTTCTGTAATTCCAGTTAAATCTTGTCTGAGTCCCTGTGTGCCTGGCAGGTGGGGAATTCAATCTTGTCATTACTGGGGCTCTTTCCCTTCTCCATGAGTTTACATAAGAACATAACCTTACACATTGTTGGAAAGCCAGACAGGAACTAGGTCCCTGGAGTTCTCCATTATTGCAGCTGCTCCCAGTCTGTTAACCGTTTGGGGGCCATATGCTAAAAGAGGACCCTCATATGGTCATTCTACTGATCACAGGCTTGGCCACAGGACACTTGCTATAGTAGGTCTCCACTACATATGCAAACTCCAAAATGCCTTCTCTTAATCTCAGCTTCCCCTAAGACCAAGCCACTCTTACTTTTTCACCCCTAAACACAAATGCCAGCTCCTCTCCAACACTCCAAACTTTAGCAATGATTCAGCTAAATCCTCCTCAATGGACCCCAGGCACCAAAGCTCTTCACCTTACCTCTTCAATGAGACAATGCAGGGATATCTGAGATCTTCAGAAGCCCAATCATGTTCACTCATTTAGGGGAGGGGGAGTTCTGAGTAGGAACTACACTCTCTTGTTCAAGTGCTATGTTTATCTTGCTCAACACTATAACCTCGGTGCCTGGCACAGAGTAGGTGCTATTAAGGCTGGCACATAGTAGGTGCTATTAGTGTCTGTTGAACTGAACTCTTGAAGTTGAAGCCATCAACAGAAACCTGCCAAGCAACAGGATGGAAAACCAACCAATAGCAACAACAAAATTCAAGCAATCATAGCTTTGGGCTCTGAACACATAGGGCACCAGCCCAAGTTTAGGCAATTTTAATACAATAGTCATTTTGCCTCCAAACAAATTGGCATCAGCTCCAAAAGCCTCCCTCTGCCTCTTAAAGAGAGCCAGTTTCCTTAAGTATGCAGCATTCCTCCCCAGGGTTGCAAAGGAGTATCCACCCCGCTACCACCAGCCGACGACTGCAGCCAATTGCCCAAGGTCTGATGTTTAATTATTATCTTTTAGTAGAAAAAACAAAATAACATCCACATCAATCTATAGCTATCATCACTTTATAGAAGCCAGATCCCATTTGTGGAAACTTTTGCACAACGAGAACAAAATAAAGGGACAAGAACTCAGAGTCCCCAGAGTTATCCAGGAAGGAGGAGGTAAACAGAAAAATGCAGTGGTAAAGCAAAGTGAGAGAGGTCAATGAGTTGGCCAAGACCAAGTAGGAAGTGATGTGGCCCTCTCCATGTCCCCAAATATCAAACAAAGTCAACAAAACCCATCAAAGCTTTGTGTGAACGGTTTACACTTGTGGAAATCAAAGCAGGAACCGAGTTTCTTGCCAGCAGAGGGGGGTGGATAGAGGCAGCAAACATGTACTCAAGTGCCCAGGAGACTTGGGTGGCCCTGAGATACTGAGCCCTCACCCAAATCTCAATAGAAATGTAGGGTAGGGATTGAGACATCCATGCACCACAGAATTTGTGGGCTGAGTGCAATAGTTCCTGAGCCAATGCCCCTGGGACATCTCCCAGAGTCACCCCTTCCTACTAGGTTTTCTTTTTTTTTTTTTTTAATTTTTTTTTTCAACGTTTATTTATTTTTGGGACAGAGAGAGACAGACCATGAACAGGGGAGGGGCAGAGAGAGAGAGGGAGACACAGAATCGGAAACTGGCTCCAGGCTCTAAGCCATCAGCCCAGAGCCTGACGCGGGGCTCGAACTCCCGGACCGCGAGATTGTGACCTGGCTGAAGTCGGACGCTTAACTGACTGCGCCACCCAGGCACCCCCCTACTAGGTTTTCAAAAAGATACTTCCCTAAAACCTCAGTTCCTCAACTCTAAAGCAGAGGTCATATTACATATCTTATCAGGAAGTTATGGTGAGATTAAGAGATGATGAGAGTAAAGGTGTTCAGCACAGCACCTAGAATATGGAAAGCTCTCCATAAATATGAGCCATCTCCACCTACACCTCTAGATCTCAGAAGACAGAAGGATCCCCATGGACAAACTTGGCCCCAAAATCAAGCTGAGGAGCAGACTCCCTTAGGGATAATCAAGTCCTGCCCAAGACCTACTGAGTCAGAATCACTGAAGGCAGAACTCTGGAATCTGTATTTTTAAAGTCCATCAAGTGATCAATACAACTGCAACTTGCACTTGTTGTCTACATTTCTTTTACATTTTTTTTTTACATTTCAATCATTTTTTATATGTTCACAGATATGTACAACCATCACCAGAGTCAATTTTAGAATATTTCATCACCTCAAAAAGAAGTCCTAGATCCCAGCACCTGGGTGGCTCAGTCAGTTAAGCGTCTGACTTCAGCTCAGGTCATAATCTCACGTCAGGCTCTGTGCTGACAGCTCAGAGCCTGGAGCCTGCTTCAGATTCTGTGTCTCCCTCTCTCTATGCCCCACCCCTTTTCTCTTTCTCTCTCTCTCTCTCTCTCAAAAATAAATACACATTTTTAAAAAGTCCCATACCCTTTAGCTATCACCCCATACCATTCCCCCCATCCCAGGCATAAGCAACCACTAATCTACTTACTGTCTCTATAGATTTCCCTATTCTAGACTTTTATATTAATGGAATCATATAATATGTGACCTTATTATGTATTGTTTCTTTCAGCATAATGTTTTCATGGTGCATCTATGACATAGCAGGTATCAGAACTTCACTCCTTTTTATGGCCACATAATATTCCACTGTGTGGCTATACCACATTTTGTTATCTATTCATCTGTTGATGGGCATTTGAATTATGTCTCCCTTTTGGCTATCATAAATGATACTACTCTAAACATTCATGCATAAGTTTTTGTATGGACCCCTGTTTTCATTTCTGCATAGACATATCTCCAAGGAAGATATACAAATGACCAACAATACATGAAAAGATGCTCAACATCATTTGCCATTGGAAAAATGCAAATCATAACCACAATGAGATACCACTTCATACTTACTAGAATGACTAGAATCATACATACTAGGGTGACTACACAATAACAATGGTGGTGAGGATGCAGAGAAAGTAGAACACTCATTACACTGCTGGTAGGAACATCAAGTGGTTCAGCCACTGTGGAAAACAGCCTGGCAGCTAAATATTGAGTTACTGTATCATCCAGCAATTCCACTCAGAGGTATAGACCAACTTGAGCTCTTTCAATCTGTAGGAAATGAACTATTGGCACTTAGCAAGAACAA